>NW_017674666.1:0-24071 GCF_001879085.1 Nicotiana attenuata | reverse complement strand
GAAAGTTGTGACGAGCTTCAACGGTCATTCCAATTACAGAATTACAGTACAGGGGACTGCGGGTTAGATTCCCGATACGATCCCCCTGCACATTGATAGTTGGACTACGGGACGGCATCCCGGGAGATCCTTCGGATATACACTTATGATGGACTACGGGACGGTATCCCGGGAGATCCACTGGAACCGTTGAGAAAAAGACTACAGGACGGTATCCTGGGAGATCCTTATTGTTACCATTGGTGTTGAGCTGTACTTATTCTGTGGTTGTTCCGTTCTTGTGTATTTGCTATTGCCTTGTTTAACCTCTCTTATTACACTGCTGTATTTATTATTTCTGTCAGATTATCATCCTGTTAATTATTGTTATTACTATATTTTGTCTCAGTATGGCCCATACCTTCCTCGTCACTACCCGACCGAGGTTAGGCTTGACACTTAGTGAGTACTGCTGTGGTGTACTCATGCCCTTCCTGTGCATGTTTTTTTTTCTTTTTTCATGTGCAGATCATCCAGGTACCTCTACTCGGGCGCCCTATCAGTGAGGCGGGAGGACTACGGAGACTTCGAGGTAGATCTGCTGCGTCCGCAGACCGACGAGTCTCCCTCTTATTCTATCTTTAGTACCTAGTTTTTCCTTTCTTTCAGTTGTTAGAAATTCTGGAGTTGGGAACCTTTACTATACACTTCTGTAGCCTGTGTTGCCCGTGAGTTTCCGGGTTTTGGGAATTGTTTTAGACTTGTGATATTGAGTTGTACTTGCCAAGCGGCAATCAGTACAGTTTCTTTTAGATATTTGATTTGATTTTTCTCTATTTTTTCGCAATTAATATACTTCCGCAAATGTTAGACTTACCTGGTCATGGGGACCAGATGCCGTCATGACATGTTCACGGTTGGTGAACTAGGGTCGTGACAATAAGGATTTTGGAACTAATTCTTAGTTGATAAGATATTCTACCATACTTACTCTTGATCATGTTACAAGAACATCGAGAAAAGGCAAAATATCCCTTTACAGGTAATGCTGCAAAGATTTAACACCTCTTATCAAATGCAATTGTAACCGTTCTTATTTCGTATAAGGTAAATACTTAGCTTCTAGGTGGCATCCTTTTGAAAAGACATGTTCCAGCTATTTTTACGTGTGGTCTTTGAGTCCTCCAGCAATAATCAGTTGCACAATCTATTATAAAGATCTAGCAGTGTATAACTTAATGTCCTCTTCTAGAAAAAATTCTCTTTTGTGATTTAGAAGTACTTGTAACATGCTAAACTATTACGGCTTAAGGATTTTGAGCACTCAGAACTGCAAGACATAGCAATGCTTGCAAGTTTTTATTTTGCATATATTCTTGCATGTAGTAAAGGGTTATACAGTCATACCAATGTTGGACTGGTAATTCATGTGGATTAGTTTGTGCAGCTTTTTACCTACTTTTGACATAACACTGTATTTTACCTTTTTTAATTTTCTACAAAATACTTACTCGGCAGTAATTTATTATACAACACGTTACGCTTCTCTATTTGCAGTACTGATATTTTAATGATTAAGTACTTGGCTACATCATGTAATTGATATATTCGTCAAAGACTAAAAAGGAAAAGAAGCTCTTCAAGGAAAAACTTAAGCAGGAGTGATCAATCTTCGGGGTTAATCCATCACCTCATGTCCAGTATGCAAGAAGTTTCTTTCATGGAGATAAAGAATGTACCTTTTTGCAAACACTCAATGTCCTTAATGTAGATATTTTTTTTGACATTTTAGTTATCTTCTGAAGCTTTGTTCCTCAATAAACAGATCGACTTGACAATGTTGTATCTTGTTTCCTTTAATCCCTTTAAACGTTTGAATTCTTCAGGTAGAAGGGATGAAAAGTTTTTCCGCCTTGGACCTTTCCGGTAGCCTTAAAGTTGTATTATCTAGCTTGCTGATGCATGTCTTATTGTATCAAGTACATTATGGTTCTGCTTGCAGTGTAAAAACATAGTGGAATTACTTTGCTACCAATACTTTCCTTGAAAGCTTCATGGTTTCTACATAGTCCTTGTGATTAAGAAAAGGGATGAGAAATAAGAACTGGTTTTTGTATATGTAGAATCCTACATAATGAATGCGATGTGTGTCCACATATCTGACTAAAATATAACATGCATTATTTACATTAGAACAAAAAAAAAGGATACCTTAACATATTGTTGGGCCTGTGCTTTAGCACGGGCTAACTATATCTAGTATGATTATAAGAGTAAACTTACACGAAGTATAATATGAATATTTATTTTCATACATACGGGACAAATATAATTTCATTTTCGACTCCAAAGGTCGTTCTAGTTGAAAAGGATCAGAAAAAGGTATCAGCTGGATATTTGCGCATTATGACTTTATATTGCAAGCTCAGCAAATGTATAGTTTATTTGTCTTTTTAATTTAAACAATACATACAAAGCGTATTTCACACTATTTGGCAAGTAATATTTTAATGATAAAAACAAAGTAATAAAACATTGATACATCGTTGTGAAATAAAAAAAAACATATACTTACTATATATATAGTGATCTAATTTTCTCCGAATGATAGTTCAAAAGATTTCAAACTTTACACGTGGACATAGGCATTGCAGGAGCGGTCATTTAATTGTCCTAATTAAAGTCTGTTAAGGCCTCTATTTGGAGCGCCAGAACAAATCCCATAATCCAATTTTGCCTCCCTACTACTAAACAAAACAAATATTGCCACCTCAGCATTTTATTCTCTAAGGGGGAAACCCTAATTTATAGCACCTTTATAAATCCCCATTTGCCGATCAGTTTTATTTTGTGCTTCCTCTCTCGCATAACAATCTGAGTCTTAAGCAGCTCACGCTCAAGGAAGGTCGTAACAGGTCGATCTTATATCTTTTATATTTATTTTTTCATGAATATGTAGTTGTATACTAGCATGAATTTGGTTTTCCATGAATATGTAGCTAGGTTCTTATACTGCTTTGTTTAAACTTTGATCCTCCATCTTTTATCTTACTTCAATACATGCTGATGGAGTTTTCTTGAGTTGAAGTTATGATCTTTTTGTATATATTGGTTTAATATTTAGCTTCTCTTCTTGTATTTGGACGTTGTTAGATGGAAGACACGGGCATAAAATTTTTGGTGGACCTGTTGGATCGCATCCAGGAAGGTGTTGTTCAACCAAATCAGGTTTTCGAAATCGTAGGAAAGCTAGAACAGGCTAAATCCCACCTGCTTGCCAAAGGTAGTCAATTTATTAGATTCTTTAGTGTTTTCTGGAGCCATCTCTTTTATTATATTTGATTTTTTTAAAGAAAGAATATAAACTTCGTTCCAAAACAAGTGACCACTATAACATGGTAAAATACGAATGATGTTGGAGTTGGACTGTTGGTGTTGGCGCTAGCTAATACTCGAACAGAACTTGGTAAACAATAGAAGTGATGCTGGCTAGCTAGACATTCATAGACCAAGCACAAGATTTTACAACAAATAAATGGAAAATAGAGGAGGTGCTGGTCGGTGTTACTGCAAGCTGACGCACAGACATAATATATAGCCACACTGACAAACAATTCTACTGTATGTCTAAAAGCAAATACTAGTAGGAAAAATGGTGGTGGATACATTTACATTAACCCCATTTTTCAATGACATATTAACTATATTACTAGAATGTTTTATAAGAATGACTTGTTTAAATGGCTGGTCCATTAGGTATTGGCGAACGTTCCTTCAGTACCAGCTATTCCCCCACCCCCCCACACAACACATATATATATATATATATATATATATATGTATATGTATAGTTTTTATTGAATTGTGCCATTCATGTTCATAAGACACAATTATTGACTGCCGCACAATTATTCCAAGAACCCTACGAACTCATGATTGTTTATCATACTGATGCTTATCTCTTCCATTAGATTTATGAGAAATTTTTATAAAGCACTATCTTTTAGTAGTAATTAGCCATCTATAGATACCATTTGCTATATTACTGATTATAGATACTTTTTCTGTGGCTATAAGATGTATTTGATGTATTTAAGCTATTGTATTTATGAATACAGTAACAAAAATAGACATGAATCAGGGAAGTCCAGCTAATCAGTTGTTGTATTCGACTGTATTCATGGAGTGAAACATGGGATTACAGCTGGACAGATTATTGTATTCAACCGTATTCGACTGTATTAACGGCGTGAAATAGGGGATTACACTTTTTTAAAACGGAAAGTGAATCAATTAACATAATAGACTCCTAATATAACTCAACAAACTCAATTATAACACACAAATTTTGTATTTTCAGTTATAAAAAAGATTCTCAACCGAAAGATACCCCAAAAACATAGCAATCTTCAGAGAAATTATATAATACATCTGAATACATAAATTATATTAATTAAAAAAAACATATGAATACATTCATGGCATATAGCGAGACAGTGAATACAATGAAATACATAGAATACAGCGGGATACATTGAAATACAATGAAAAAAAGACAGTGGATACAATGAAATACGTGGAATACAACGAGATACATTGAATTACAATGAAGAAAAAGACAATGAATACAATGAAACACATGAAAATACAACGTGATACATTGAAATATATTAATAGAAAATTCAAGTTGCTCAGCCCAAACTCCGTCGTCTATGTTCAAGAACAAGCCCTAATTTTCGGCGAATCCGCCGCCGTTCAAAAATAGAGATAATATTCTAAGGTTCAAGTCCTTCTCTTTTCTAGTATTAAGATAAAAGAAAGAAAAAGAGAAAGTAGCTAGGGACCAACAGAGATGGACAAAAGTTGGGAACGAAGGCAAATATTTCAGTTCAAAATGGTGATTTGACTTGCGTGATAATAAACAAATGCAAACTGGTATATGGAAGACAAACAATGCTTTCCGGCCGGATTCATGCGTCTTCGCCGGCGGAAGCTGTTGCGTCGTCGGCTGGAAGCACGGATTTTCTGTTTGGTTCCGAAAAGAAAAGAAAATAGTGTGGTGAGAGGAATTTTGAGATTGAGCATCGTGTTTTCAGGGAATGGGGGAAGAGAATGGGATGTATCAAAGTAGAGAGAGAAAGAAAATAATGTAACTTAATAGCGTATTTAGTGGCTTAGGGCTAGGAGGTAACCAAAATTAAATATTTTGCTATAAACCTTAAAAGGTATCTATAGAATATAATTTTTTTAAATGGTATTTATTTAAAATAAATAAAATGTTAACATTTGCTATAGGAGGTAAAAATTCCATTTAATATTTATTTATTTCTTGCACAGCTGGGCTAACTACTGTCACTCCTGGGCCTTCTTCACTTCAGCAACAAGTAGCTGCAACTCCACTTGTTTCAACAATGGATATGCAAGTAACAACAACTAATACTCCAACTCTATAGGAATCGTGGCCCAGCCACCAACAAAGAAGAGGCAGAGCACGGAATGAATAAGGATCATGTTGGAGTTATGTGACAAATTGATAAATTGGACTAGTTTGTCTAGTTGGGCCAGGATGATGCTAAGAAATGATGCTATTTTTTAAAATAGAGATTTTTACATTCCTATGCCACATAAAAATCTTATTACCCTCAATGTTTAAGGTTTGACTTAATTACACTTAGCATACCAAATTACCAATTCTATACCATAATTAATTAAGGGTATAATTAATTGTATATTTTTTACTCCTTAATTAAAGGAATCTGCACGTTTCTTTCTCCTAACCCCTCAGTCACACCCACGTTTTACCCATACCCACGTTCTTTTTACCATTTTCCATCTTCTGAAACCAAATTCTCCCTCTAAATTCACAGAAAATTGAAGAAATCCTTCAAAAAAGTTGGTTCCCCATTTTACTCCAGTTGAAGTTCATCAATGAAGAACAACAAAGTTCATCAAAATTGAAGTCAAATCTTCAAAGTTCGTACACACATTTACCTTCAGCTTCAAATTTTCTCAATGAAGAAGAACAAACCTTCAAAGAGATAAGAGAGCAGCAATTCCACCATTGACAGCCATTAAAAAGCTTTGAAGCTTTGAATTCAAATTTGGGTTTTCAAAAATTATTATTTGTTTTGATTGGGTGTTGTTGAAAATAATTGGGAATATGTTTTGGAGTTTATATCTCAATTTTGAGGGGTTTTGGTGAAGATTAGACTTGGTTTTGACTGAAATTCAGATTGAAACTCGAAGAAGAAGAAGAAGAAGAAGAAGACATATTGCAGAAATTGTAGAAAAATTATAGATAAATTGTAGATAACTTGTAGACTCTTTTTTGCAGAAGATTTTGTAGAAGTTTTAGTCGTTTTGGATTTGTGAAAACAGAAAATAATGCATCTACAATCAGAATACAAATAATCTACAATTTATCTACAAAATATCTACAAACTGGATACATTGAATTTTAATATCCCAATTCACATTTCAATTGTAGCATAATTGGCATTTTCGACATAATTGTGTTTTTTGCAGAAGATTTGTAGAAGTTTTAGTCGTTTTTTATTTGTGAAAACAGAAAACAAAGCACCTACAATTAGAATACAAATAATCTATAATTTATCTACAAAATATCTACAAACTGGGTACATTGAATTTTTATATCCCAATTCCCATCCAATTGTAGCATAATTATGATTTTTGACATAATTACGTTTTTTAGAAGATTTGTAGAAGTTTTAGCCATTTTTTATTTGTGAAAACAGAAAATAAAGCATCTACAATCAGAATACAAATAATCTATAATTTATCTACAATTAATTTACAATTTCTGCAATACGTCTTCTTCTTCTTCTTCGAGTTTGAATCTTAATTTCAGTCTAAACCAAGTCTAATCTTCACCAAAACCCCTCAAAATGAGATATAAACTCCAAACCATATTCCCGATTATTTTTAATAACACTCAATCCAAACAAATAATAATTTTCGAAAACCCAAATATGAATTCAAAGCTTTCAAGCTTTTTAATGGCTATCAATGGTGAAAAATATCTGGAAGAATATTTACTTCCATAATTGTAGCACGCCTAAATAGGAATATCTGGAAGAATATGATTTGATCTGATTTACGCCAAATCTTTTTAGAATATTCTGTTCCTTAATTTTAGCTCGACAAATTAGGAAAATTCAGCTACTATTAATTAGTATTTAATGATTGGTATAATAACTGTAGAAAAGATGTGGACAGGGCGGGGCGGGTAAATTAGAAACTATGAACATTTTTGGTAATAAGATTTCATATGTGGTATAGGAAAGTAAAAATCTCTTAAAATAATTGTTAAAAAAGAATCAAGCATGTAAAAAACTCGTAATATATGCATGTCATTGTGAACTCATGTTAGTTGTTACCATTAAAATCCATGTTTTTCACTTTCAATTTCATAGTAGTAGTTATGAGCAGCTAGTAATGGCAATAAAATAACACGGGCCTCTATTGTGTGAAAACTTGTTTTTGCATACTAAATTTAATAGAGAAAATCTCACTTTATACCCAATTCTTATCTATTTACCCTTTAATGTCCAGACCCAAACTTTTGACTACTCCTACCCATGGGGCCTAAACTATTTACCCGGTTAAAATGAAAAAGAAGTGGAAGAAACCTGGTAAGCAGAACAACACCGAATATGAATTGGGGAAGGAAGTCAGCACGAGAGGGTTGGTGCTTAGAGCTGTAAATGGAGTTCCATTCTTCCTCTATTTTCTTCTTCTTCTCTAAACCCATTAGTTTTCTAGAGTTAACACTTGAATTCTTTTCCATTTCTATTATGCGGTTTAATTCTAAAATGATTTCTCTTACTGTAGTATTCTGGGGTTCATCATCAATGGCAATTCACACTTATTTCTCACTAATACCTTCTTCTTTCTCTTCACCCAAACTCGTTTTTGGAGATTTATTGCACAAAAATTTAAATCCACCATTGAAGGACCTTGAAGCTTGAAACTCATAACTTGGTTTGTTTGAGTTTTTAATTATTTTGATCCGATCCTATATGGGTTTGTTTGGAAAGTTGATTGGAGGTTGTAGCTAAAGTTTTAGTCAACTTGGTGGAGATTTTGTAGTAGATTTTAGAAGTTTGGGTTGAAATATAGCTGAACAAGAGAAGAAGACGAATTTGTATTGTATACTCAAATAGTATACAAATATACCATTTTGGTATACAATTCATTCCAACTATATACCCTATTAGTATAGCTATATACTATATTGGTATCATATGCTAGTTGAATCATTTTTTGGTTGTATTAGCTGCATTTATTAGTACAATATTTGATTTTCTTTTAATAATAGTAATATAGTTCAATATCTTGAAATACTTTATTACATTAATATGTGGTACACTACTTTTTTATTTTTCTCTTTATGCATGTGTGTTATGTAATAGTAGTATAGTCATATAGTTGCCGGGAATTAACCAGTAAAACTGTATACCATGTTGGTATAGTTATATGCCATATTGGTATCATATGGTAGTTTGAACATTTTTTTGGTTGTTTTGGCTGCATTTTTAAGTGAATTCTATTCTGAAATTATTTATATGAACGTGATTTGCAGTGCTGGAAAATTTTTGTGCTTATGGATATAGATTATGTGTATTATGTAATAATTTTTATAATTATAGGCAATTGTTGGAACGACCCATACAACTATATACCCTGTTAGTATATGGAATGAGCAAGTTGCTTTGCGAATATTTAGCTTGCAATACGAGCATGCAATTTTCTCATACTTTTATTGTATCCTTTAATGTTTTGGTACAGTAGTATAGTCACAGATAGTTGTAGCAATATTCTAGAGCAATCATATACTCTGTTGGTATACATGTATACCATATTGGTATCATGTGGTACTAGAAGTCTTTTTTGCTACTTATATTTTTATTGCATTTTTCAATATTTTATTATCATTTCTATTCTAACTAGTATATATGGAGATTTAGTGGTCGTAGATTATATTGTCTTGCTCCATCACTGGTTGGTGTTACTGCTAATGGTAGAGTATGTACAAATATTTGTAGGGAAGGAGATCAAGGTTTGCATGGCAATCACGTGGAATTAAGAAAGGAACAAGAAATAAAGAAAAAAATAAAAATAAAAAAATAAATAAGGAGTCAAATTTGAGTGTGAAATAAGTTATGGTAAAAATAACAACAACACGATTTGGAAAAAAATAAATGAATAAAAGAGAAAAAATAAAAAAATAGGAAGAAAATGAGAAAAAAGAAAAGGAGAAAAGAAAAGAAAAAAGGAAAAAAGAAAAGAAGCATAGAAATAAAAAAGAATTGGAGAATAAAGAAAAAATTCCCCACAAAAACTACTATGGGTAGGAAATGTAATTAGTTTATGGGTAGAAAAACAAATGGGTAGACAAGGGTAAATAGTTTTGTTTTTGTGGGTAACTGTGTCAAAACCCATCATGAAAAATTTAAAACTCACACCACTCAGTTTTGTATCAAAACAATAACTGCGATATGCATATAAAAAGAATTTTGATGAATTTATTTGCGATGTCAAACTCAAAGAATAAACACAGACATATAACATTTTATCATCAAATCATGTCGTTAATTACTCTTAAGTTTGTATATATTTAGTACTTTTACATTTAATTTGTCACGACCCGGATTTTCTACCCTCGTGAGTCATGATGGCGCCTACTAGTGAAAGCTAGGCAAGCCAATCATTCCAAATATTTACCTTTTTCTATTTTTAGTCCTTTAACAATTGTGAATTAACATTATATACACAGCGGAATAATAAAGCGAAAGAATGAAATGTAACAACTTAAAATAATACCGATACAATTTCATAAACATAAGCTACCCAGAACTGGTGTCACAATCTCACAGACTGTCTAGGAATAATAAAAATAGGGGTTCGAAAGAAAAATACAAAGCTGTTTCTGAAATACATAAAAGAAACAGTATGGAAAGATAGGAGGAGACGCCAAGGCCTGCGGACGCCTGCAGGACTACCTTGGGTCGCCTGATGGACTGAAGGCAGCAACCTGACTGCGGTCCAAAAGCTGCAGCACCGGGATCTGCACACAGTGCAGAGTATAGTATCAGCACAACCGACCCCATATGCTGGTAAGTGCCTAGCCTAACCTCGGCGAAGTAGTGACGAGGCTAGGACAAGACTACCAAATAAACCTGTACAGTTAAATCATATACAGCGGGAAAATAAAGGCAGAAATATACAGTTAAGGATAGGAGGGGGAAACATGATGCGGGGAACATCAATTAACAACAGAAAACCAATAGATAAATGTAAAGAACACCATAATTCAATTATCAGCAAGAACCAGGAAAATCAAAGACAAGTACACGGCATCACCCTTTGTGCTTTTACTCTCGTCATCACCATAAGAATCAATATAATCGGCACGGCATCACCCTTCGTGCTTTTACCTCACATAATCATGGCACGGAATTATCCTTCGTGCATTATCACTCATATCATGGCACGACATTGTACATTGTGCGGCACGACATCACCCTTCGTGCTTTTACCTTACAATATCGGCACGACATCACCCTTCGTGCATTAACACTCTCAAAATCATGCATGACATCACCCTTCGTGCTATACACTCTTCCTCACCCAAGCAACAATCACAAAGCAAGTTGGGCAAGGGAATCAATAATATCACAATAAAATCCCGGCAAGGGAACAATAGCATAACAACAATATCCCGGCAAGGGAAACAATATCATTAGTAATAACATCCCGGCAAGGGAGATAATATCAAAAGCAATGACATCCCGGCAAGGGAGACAATATCATAAACCTCTTCTCTTTTCCACATTTACTTCCAACTCAATTCTCAACTTGAGACAACGCTCTACAATGTTCAATTACCAATAATACTTCCACAAGCCTTGCTTAACGATAGAAATCATAATATAAAGCATGAACAATACGAAACAGAGTCACAGTAATCATAGTATAAGACTCACGGGCATGCTTGACACCGATGTATAGATACTCGTCACCATGCCTATACGTCGTACTCTACAATTAACACATAGCAAATTAGACACAACTCCTAATCCCTCAAGCTAAGGTTAGACCAAACACTTACCTCGATGCCACGAACACAATTCAAGCCTCAACTACCGCTTTACCTCTTGTTTCCACCACCAATTCGCTTGTATCTAGCCACAATTTACTTAACGATATCTACAAATGCTAAATGAATCAATTCTAATGCATAGAAATAGATTTTCTAAAGATTTCCCCAAAAAATCAAAAATTGACCCCGGGCCATCATCGCAATTGCGATGTTTCTACGCAAATCCCTGCCCCATCCCATCATCGCAATTGCGATGTTTCTTCGCAAATGCGAACTCGCATTTGCGAGCCAGGCTTCGCAATTGCGAAGCCTGCTGACCTGCAACACAACAGCAGTTTTCCTAAGTCCAATTTCACTCCGTGGCCAATCCAAAACTCACACGAGCCCTCGGGGCTCCAAACAAAACATGCACGCAAGTCCAAAAACATCATACGAACTTACCCGTGCGATCAAATCAACAAAATAATATCAACAACTATGAATTAAACCTCAAATTCATGAAATCACTCAAGAACACCAAAATTACTATTTCTCAAATAAAGGTCCGATTTATATCAAACGAACTCCGATTCTTATCAAACTTCACAGATTCAACTTAATTATTATTTCAAACTTGTACCGGGCTCCGGAACCAAGATACGGGCCCGATAACATCAAGAATTTACATCAATTCACTTCTAAAAGCCTTTATATTTTCCAAAAAAAAAATTTCTTTAAAAATTCAATTCTCGGGCTTGGGACCTCGGAATTCAATTCCGGGCATATGCCCAAGTCCCAAATTTTACTACGGACCCTACGAGACCATCGGATCACGGGTCCGGGTCCGTTTACCAAGAATGTTGACCAAAGTCAACTCTATTCAATTTTAAAAGCCAATTTCCATATTTTACTTAGTTTTCACATAAAAGCTTTTCCGGTTACGCGTCCAGACCGCGCACGCAAATCGAGGTAAGATAAAAAGAGGGTTTTAAGGCCTCGGAACGCAGAATTTACTTTCAAAATGAGTGATTACCAAAGGGTCATCACATTCTCCACCTCTAAAACAATCATTCGTCCTCGAACGGACATAGAAAAGAAGTACCTGAGTCAGAGAAAAGATGGGGACATCAGCTCCGCAAATCGGACTCGGACTCCCAGGTCGCTGCCTCAACAGGCTGACCTCTCCACTGAACACGAATAGAAGGGAAACTCTTCGATCTCAACTGACGAACATGCCGGTCTAGAATCGCTACCGGCTCTTCCTCATAGGACAAGTCCTTGTCCAACTGGATTGTGCTGAAGTCTAACACGTGGGATGGATCGCCGTGATACTTCCGAAGCATGGACACATGAAACACTGGATGCACGGTTGATAAACTCGGCGGCAACGCAAGTCTGTAAGCCACCTCTCCCACTCGATCAAGAATCTCAAACGGGCCAATGAACCTAGGGCTAAGCTTGCCTCTCTTCCCAAATCTCATCACGCCCTTCATAGGCGACACTCGAAGCAACACCCGCGCGCCGACCATGAATGCCACATCACGAACCTTACGGTCAGCATAACTTTTTTGCCTGGACTGAGCTGTACGAAGCCTATCCTGAATGATCCTGGCCTTGTCCAAGGCATCCTGTACTAGATCCTTACCCTACAACCAAGCCTCTCCCGGCTCAAACCATCCAACCGGCGACCGACACTGCCTACCATATAAAGCCTCAAAAGGAGCCATCTGGATGCTCGACTGGTAGCTGTTGTTGTAGGCAAACTCCGCTAAAGGCAAAAACTGATCCCACGAGCCTCCAAAGTCAATGACACAAGCTTGGAGCATATCCTCCAAAATCTGAATAGTACGCTCGGACTGCCCGTCCGTCTGAGGATGAAATGCTGTGCTCAACTCGACCCGTGTGCCCAACTCACGCTGAGCTGCCCTCCAGAAATGTGAGGTAAACTGCGTACCTCGGTCCGAACCTGCCCCAGACAGCTTCGAGGTTCCCATCGATTGATTACAGAGGTTTCTACCACTGAACTTGCTTATGCTCCCCTTTGATCGAGTGCTATTTCTATAAAGAAAGGCTTTTACCTTATTTCAGGTGGGTTAGTGCGTATCTGTTCGGGCGGAGGCGGACAATGAAAAGACAGAAAGGAACGAATGATGCCAATTGGAGACGGTAGAAGGAGGTAAGAGCCGGGTTAGGCGCTCCAGCAACTCTAGGAGTGCTAGCTTAACGTCTTGGGAGTGAAGTTCTTCCCGGGCGGGGAGAACGAACGATGTCGATTGGCATAAGGCCCCTAGTCTAATTCTGAAGCATTGCCTCTTCAGTCAAAAGGGAGTGATGTGATTCACAGGTGGGGATCACTAATGATAGACACGGGCACACCATGAAGACGAACAATCTCCCGGATATAGATCTCAGCTAACCTCTCGGAAGAATAGGAGACTGCCACAGGAATGAAATGTGCTGACTTGGTCAGCCTATCAACAATAACCCACACTGCATCGAACTTCCTCTGAGTCCGTGGGAGTCCAACAACGAAGTCTATAGTGATACGCTCCCACTTCCACTCAGGAATCTCAATCTTCTGGAACAAACCACTAGGTCTCTAATGCTCGTACTTTACCTGCTGACAATTCAAACACCGAGCCACATATGCAACAATAACCTTCTTCATCCTCCTCCACCAATAATGCTGCCGCAAATCCTGATACATCTTAGCGGCGCTCGGATGAATAGAGTAGCGGGAACTATGGGCCTCCTCTAAATTCAACTCTCGAAGCTCATCCACATTAGGCACACAAATGCGACCCTGCATCCTCAAAACTCCATCATCTCCAACTGTAACCTGCTTGGCACCTCCGTGCCGCACTGTGTCTCTAAGGACAAGCAAATGATGATCATCACATTGCGATCTCGAATACGCTCAAATAATGAAGAACGAGCGACTGTGCAAGTTAACACACGGCTGGGCTCAAAAACATCCAACCTCACGAACTGATTGGCCAAAGCCTGAACATCCAAAGCAAGCGGTCTCTCCCCGATCGGAATATACGTAAGACTGCCCATACTGGCTGACTTTCTGCTCAAAGCATCGGCCACCACATTGGCCTTTCCCGGATGATATAAGATGGTTATATCATAGTCTTTCAATAGCTCCAACCACCTTCTCTGCCTCAAATTTAGCTCCTTCTGCTTGAACAAATACTGTAGACTCTTGTAATTCGTGAACACCTCACATGACACGCCATATAAATAGTGCCTCTAAATCTTCAGCGCGTGAACTATGGCTTCTAACTCCAAATCAAGAACTGGATAATTCTTCTCATGAATCTTCAACTGTCGTGAAGCATAAGCAATGACCTTGCCATCCTGCATCAACACCACACCAAGTCCAATACGAGATGCGTCACAATAAACTGTATATGGCCCTGAACCTGTAGGCAATACCAACATCGGCGCCGTAGTCAAAGCTATCTTGAGCCTCTGAAAGCTCGCCTCACACTCGTCCGACCACCTGAACTGGGCGCCCTTCTGGGTCAACCTGGTCATCGGGGCTGCAATAGATGAAAACCCCTCCATAAACTGACGGTAATAGCCTGCCAAACCCAAAAAACTCTGGATCTCTGTAGCTGACACGGGTCTGGACCAGTTCTTGACTGCCTCTATCTTCTTCGGATCCACCTGAATACCCTCTGCTGAAATAACGTGACCCAAGAATGCAACTAAACTCAACCAGAACTCACACTTCGAAAACTTAGCATACAACTGACTATCTCTCAAAGTCTGAAGAACAACTCTCAGATGATGCTCATGCTCCTCCCGGCTGCGGGAATAGATCAAAATATCATCAATGAAGACTATCACGAATGAATCCAAGTAAGGCTTGAACACTCGGTTCATCAAATCCATAAAAGCTGCTGGGGCATTTGTCAACCCGAATGACATCACCAAGAACTCATAATGCCCGTACCGAGTGCGGAAAGCTATCTTAGGGACATCGGATGCCCTAATCCTCAACTGATGGTAGCCAGATCTCAAGTCAATCTTCGAAAATACCATGGCACCCTGAAGCTGATCAAACAAATCATCAATCCTCGGCAATGGATACTTATTCTTGATTGTAACCTTGTTCAACTGCCGATAATCTATACACATCCTCATCGATCCGTCCTTATTCTTAACAAACAACACCGGCACACCCCAAGGCGAGACACTAGGCATAATAAAGCCTTTATCAAGCAAGTCTTGCAACTTGCTCCTTCAATTCTTTCAACTCGGGCGGGGCCATACAATACGGCGGAATAGAAATGGGCTGAGTGCCCGGAGCTAGATCAATGCAAAAGTCAATATCCCTGTCGGGTGGCATACCCGGCAGGTCTGAAGGAAATACCTCAGGAAAATCACGAACAACAGGCACAGAATCCATAGAAGGAACCTCGGCACTAGAATCACGAACATATGCCAAAGAGGCCAAACACCCCTTCTCGACCATACGCCGAGCCTTCATATATGAGATGACCCTACGGGTAGAATGACCAGGAGTCCCTCTCCACTCTAAAAGAGGTAAACCCGGCAAGGCTAAGGTCACATTCTTGGCATGACAGTCTAAGATAGCGTGGTAAGGTTATAACCAGTCCATCCCCAATATGACATCAAAATCAACCATATCGAGAAGTAACAAATCTACTCGAGTCTCAAGACCCCCAATCACAACTGTACATGAACGATGGGTACGATCTACCACAATAGAATCACCCACCGGTGTAGACAAATATATAGGAGCACTCAAAGAATCACTAGGCATGACCAGATACGGTGCAAAATAAGATGACACATAGGAGAATGTAGATCCTGGATCAAATAGAACTAAAGCATCTCTACTACAAACCAGAACAGTACATGTGATAACTGCATCAGAAGCCTCAGCCTCAGGCCTGGATGGAAGAGCATAATATCGGGGCTGGGCCCCACCACTCTGAACTACATCTCTGGGACGGCCTATTGCTGGCTGGCCTCCACCTCTAGCGGCCTGACCTCCACCTCTAATACTTCTACCTCCACCTCTAGCACCTCTACCTCTACCTCTAGCTGGCTGAGCGAGCGGTGGAACACTCGGTGCTTGAACCATGACAAAGGAACCCTGATGCTGAGAGCTGCTCGTTGCTCGAGGGTGAAATCTAGCAATATGCCTCGTATCGCCATAAGTATAACAAGCCCTTGGCTGCTGAGACTGCTGACCCTAATAGCCTAAATAACCACTCTGAAAACTCTGGAACGGTGGTGCACCGATAGGAGCTGGCGGTGCACTGTATGGCAGCTGATCAGAATACTGCATGTGAGAACCACGGCCGCCTGGCGCACCGTGAGAAGCCTGGAGTGCTGAATGAAACGGCCTGGAAGAATGGCCCCTACCAAAAGAATCTCTGCCTCCAGATGAGGCACCACTGAACCTGCCCGAATGACGAGGCCTCTTGTCAGACCCCTGACCACTCCCCTGTGATAGAACCATCTCAACTCTCCTGGCCATATTGGCCACATCCTGAAAAGAAATCTCGCTCCCCGTCTCCTTAGCCATCTGCAATCGAATAGGCTGAACGAGTC
This sequence comes from Nicotiana attenuata, assembly GCF_001879085.1. Taxonomy (NCBI): domain Eukaryota; kingdom Viridiplantae; phylum Streptophyta; class Magnoliopsida; order Solanales; family Solanaceae; genus Nicotiana; species Nicotiana attenuata. The sequence continues at coordinate 7,396 of NW_017674666.1, read as the reverse complement.
CCTTAATGAAGCTCCTCACTCTCTCTCTCTCAGTGGGAAGTATAAGAAGAGCATGACGTGCCAAGTCAATAAATCTGGTCTCGTACTGAGTAACAGTCATAGAACCCTGCTGGAGACGCTCAAACTGCCTCCGATAGTTCTCCCTCTGCGTGATAGGAAGAAACTTCTCCAGAAATAGCTAAGAAAACTGATCCCAAGTCAAAGCCGGTGACCTAGCTGATCTAGCCAAACAATAATCTCTCCACCAAGTCTTGGCGGATCCAGACAAACGAAAAGCAGCAAAGTCGACCCCATTGGTCTCCACTATCCCCATGTTCCAAAGAACCTCATGACAGCTGTCCAAATGATCCTGGGGATCCTTTGAAGATGTACCGCCATAAGTAGTAGTGAAGAGCTTGGTAAAACTATCCAACCTCCACAAAGCCTCCGAAGACGTAGTTAATCCATCACCGGTCTGTGTTGCTGCTCGGCTGAAGAAGCGGTACGTGACCTCGCCATTTGCGAAAGAACAAGAGTAGAGGTTTCAATTTAGGAGTGAGAGAACAAAATCGCACGACAAAGAAGAATAGAAGTGAAATTGTTCCTTAACCCTGTAGCCTCTGGGATAAATACATACGTCTCCGTACCGATCCCTCAGACTCTACTAAGCTTGTCCGTGAGTTGTGAGACCTAAGCAACCTAGACCTCTGATACCAACTTGTCGTACCCGAATCTCCCACCCTCGGGAGTCGTCATGGCGCCTACTAGTGAAAGCTAGGCAAGCCAATCATTCCAAATATTTTACCTTTTTCCATTTTTAATCCTTTAACAGTTGTGAAATAACATTATATACACAGTGGAAATAATAAAGCAGAAGAATGAAATGTAACAACTTAAAATAATACCGATACAATTTCATAAACATAAGCTACCCAGAACTGGTGTCACAATCTCACAGACTGTCTAGGAATACTACATATAGGGGTTCGAAAGAAAATACAAAGTTGTTTCTGAAATACATAAAAGAAACAGTATGGAAATATAGGAGTAGACGCCAAGGCTTGCGGACGCCTGCAGGACTACCTCGGGTCGCCTGATGGACTGAAGGCAGCAACCTCACTGCGGTCCAAAAGCTGCAGCACCGAGATCTGCACACACTGCAGAGTGTAGTATCAGCACAACCGACCCCATGTGCTGGTAAGTGCCTAGCCTAACCTCGGCGAAGTAGTGACGAGGCTAGGACAAGACTACCAAATAAACCTGTGCAGTTAAATCATATATAGCGGAAAAATAAAGGCAGAAATTTACAGTTAAGGATGGGAGGGGGAAACATGATGCGGGGAACATCAAGTAACAATAGAAAACCAATAGATAAACGTAAAGAACACCATAATTCAATTATCAGCAAGAATCAGGAAAACCAAAGACAAGTACACGGCATCACCCTTCGTGCTTTTACTCTCGTCCTCACCATAAGAATCAATATAATCGGCATGACATCACCCTTTGTGCTTTTACCTCACAATATCGGCACGGCATCACCCTTCGTGCATTAACACTCTCAAAATCATGCACGGCATCACCCTTTGTGCTTTACACTCTTCCTCACCCAAGCAACAATCACAAAGCAAGTTGGGCAAGGGAATCAATAATATCACAATAAAATCCCGGCAAGGGAACAATAGCATAACAACAATATCCCGGCATGGGAAACAATATCATGAGTAATAACATCCCGGCAAGGGAGATAATATCAAAAGCAATAACATCTCGGCAAGGGAGACAATATCATAAACCTCTTCTTTTTTTCCACATTTACTTCACAACTCAATTCTCAACTTGATCCAACGCTCTACAATGTTCAATTACCAATAATACTTCCATAAGCCTTGCTTAACGATAGAAATCGTCATATAAAGCGTGAACAATATGAAACGGAGTCATATTAATCATAGTATAAGACTCACGGGCATGCTTGACACCGACATCTAGATATTCGTCACCATGCCTATACGTCGTACTCAATAATTAACACATAGCAAATAAGACACAACTCCTAATCCCTCAAGCTAAGGTTAGACCAAGCACTTACCTCGTTGCCACGAACACAATTCAAGTCTCAACTACCGCTTTACCTCTTGTTTCCACCACCAATTCGCTTGTATCTAGCCACAATTTACTTAACGATATCTATAAATGCTAAATGAATCAATTCTAATGCATGGAAATAGATTTTCTAAAGATTTCCCCAAAAAATCAAAAATCAACCCCGGGCCCACATGGTCAAAACCCGAGGTTCGAAGTAAAACCCGATTACCCATTCACCCACGAACTCAAATATATATTTTATTTTGAAATCGAACCCCAAATCGAGGCCCAAATCCCCAAAATTTGAAAATCCTAAGTTCTACCCAAAACACCCATTTCCCCCCATGAAAACCCTTAATTTTGGGTTGAAATCATATGAAAAGATGTTATAGATTAAAGAAAATGAGTTAGAAGTGACTTATAATCGATTTGGAGAAGAACTTTTCTTTAGAAAATCGCCCAAGAGAGCTTAGGGTTTGAGGGAGTTTGAAAAATGAAGAATTTTCGGCTAAGTTATGATTTACACAGGCGCAGATATCGCATTTGCGATGATATGTTCGCAAATGCGAACTCGCAATTGTGGCCAAAGCTTCGCAACTACGAAGGATGGCCTATCTCTGCTTTCTTCGCAAATGCGAACACAGTTCGCAATTGCGGTGCCTGCTAAGGTCGTATTTGCGACATAAGCCTCGCAAATGCGAAGGTTCCCTGCCCCAGCCCATCATCGCAATTGCGATGTTTCTTCGCAAATGCGAACTCGCATTTGCGAGCCAGGCTTCGTAATTGCGAAGCCTGCAGACCTGCAACACAACAATAGTTTTCCTAAGTCCAATTTCACTCCGTGGCCTATCCTAAACTCACCCGAACCCTCGGGGCTCCAAACCAAACATGCACGCAAGTCCAAAAATATCATACGGACTTGCTCGTCCGATCAAATCATCAAAATAACATCAAGACCTATGAATTAAATCTCAAATTCATGAAATCACTCAAGAACACCAAAATTACTATTTTCTCAAATAAAGGTCCGATTTACACCAAACGAACTCCGATTCTTACCAAACTTCAGAGATTCAACTTAATTATTATTTCAAACTTGTACCGGGATCCGGAACCAAGATACGGGCCCGATAACATCAATAATTTACATCAATTCACTTCTAAAAGCCTTTATATTTTCCAGAAAATAATTTTCTTTAAAAATTCATTTCTCGGGCTTGGGACCTCGGAATTCGATTCCGGACATATTCCCAAGTCCCAAATTTTACTACGGACCCTACGAGACAATCGGATCACGGGTCCGTGTGCGTTTACCAAGAATGTTGACCAAAGTCAACTCTATTTAATTTTAAAAGCCAATTTTCATATTTTACTTAGTTTTCACATAAAAGCTTTTCCGGTAACGCGCCCGGACCGCGCACGCAAATTGAGGTGAGACAAAAAGAGGTTTTTAAGGCCTCAAAACGCAGAATTTACTTTCAAAACGAGTGATGACCCAAGAGCATAATAAGACAGGTAAATTTGGATCTATTCTGAGACATTACAAATCCAAACCTCCATAGACTATTAGAAGATTTTGTGAATTATAGAATAGACCCTAAGTAGGCAAGTACTGTGGTGGGATGAATAAGATTCATCTATTCTTGACCGAAATTCATGAGTTCGAGTCTTGAGATTCCCCCTTTAATGAATATTGCGTGAAGAATTCAGATTAATCGGACCTCAATACAGCACCGAAGTGAGAAATCCAAAAACGAAAAAGAATAAAAATATAGTACGGACGTAACTGGGATTATCGAGTTCTCCACTTGTTGAACCAAACAGAAGATCATAAACACGTTACTTTACGTTATGGACAAATATTTTCAACACAAATATTCACTTAAAAAAACTATCAAACTTCAAGATCAGAAATATAAGTTCCAGAGTACACTTGAGGTTTTTCCTTATTTTCATGACAACGAAAAAAAAGGATACATAATTCCTCAGAAAAAAAAAAAAAAAACCAATAAACGACAGTCCTAAGCTCTCACTTTATATGCAGGATCCGAGAAAAGGCTGGATCATGTTGGATCTTAAAAGTGTAATTGGTGCAGAAGCAACGGCGGCGGATGCACTGGCAGTGGCCGCCATGAAAGCCCTCTGTCGAAAATTAATCGAATAAGCAACGGAGGAGAAGTACTACTCGTGACTCAACTTGAACAACTACTTTCTTAGCAGTTGATATTAGGATCGGGAAATCGGGTAGCCAAACACCATTATAATGCAAGTTGATATGATAGTAACGGCAATTAAAGCAGGTAAAGAAGGCACAAATTTAACGTGGTTCGGTCAAGGTGACCTATATTCACAAGCGGAAAGGAGCAATTTCATTATACCAACAAGAGTACAAAAGAGAGTACAAAATTAGAGTAAATACTCTAATTAGTCCCAAATACCCCCAAGAGAATAACCTCACAAGATCACTCCAAAGATTGGGTTTACACAAGTATTTCCCAACACTCACTCTCTTACAAAATACTCTATAATTAAAGAGAAGACAAAAGGTTAGTAGAATATTTCTACTTTTGTATCCGAAGGTATGTTTGAAATGATACAGATGGCTTTCCTTTTATAGGACCCAATCTTGGGCTCCATGCACTAATAAAAATAAATTGATCAAATAATCTCTACCACACAATGCATACTTTGGCTCTAAGGAAAAGATATTGCCATCTCTTCTTTCAAATAGGCTTATGCCTATATTGTGAGCACGTGATTTTTGCTCGACCAAATACTCCTACAAAATTAAAATAGATTTTTCTAGTTTATGTTAATTTTTATAGAATTGTTAGGAATATCTTGGTAATTGTTGGTTGCATTTAGGTGCATATTATTTAAAATCATGAAAAATACAAAAATACATCATACATTGAATTTTTTAGGTTGATATTTGCATTTCAAGGTATAAGTTGTTAATTAATTGCACTAATAGAAAAAAAAAAAAAAAAAAAAAAAANACATTTTAGCTCTTAATCCCAAAATAGCAATTTTCTTGCATTGGCTTTAAGTCAATTACTTATGTTTAGGTTAAAAAATATAATTTTACAAATTAAATTTTAGTCTAGGATTTTTAATTAAATTTAGTAGTTTAAAAATCAAGAAAAGATAAAAATAAATAAATAAATAAAGGAATGAAAGCCTTGTGTTAATTTCGAATTTGGCTAGATTTGGTCTTTGAAGACCAAAATCCCCTCCCATCTGCCAAACCCTAGCCCACGCCCCTACCCAGCCCAAAAACCAGACCTGACCTGCCCCAATCCCCCTCTAAATCTCAGCCTTTGATCCAATTAAATCCAACGATCCCTATCCCTCCCCACTACCATATAAAACCCCAATTATAACCCTTTCACAACCCTAACCCTAATCTCTAAGAACCCCAAAACGGCGTTGCCCTTTTCCCACCCGATCTCTGCCGCGATTCAACCCACCAAACTCGCCAAATTCAGGCGAGTTCACTCGCACACGCCCCTCATCTCACCACGTCATCAAGATTCTAACGGCCTCTGACGGATTTTCTTCTCCCATGTGCTTTCTTGAGAATGAATCCCAAAAAATAAGGGTCGTGGATTGATTTTGAATCGATCCTCTCCCTCCATCTGTCCGGATTCGTTCTATAAAGAATGTTTTTGGATTTTTCTTGAAGAAAGGAATAGAAGCTTCGAGGGAGAGGTATATATTCCTAGGTCTTGGTTCAGAAATGAGATTGATTTTTTTCCAGAGGATTTTGAGAGGAAATTTCGGAGAGGAAATAGGAGAAAAGAACTAGGTTTTTCTTTGTTTTTTGTCTTTACGATTCTGTTTTCATCTTTAATTCTGTTTCCAGTTATTCACACATAAAATACGAAGGAGAATGAGCTCTTTTTGTTTCTTCTGTTGCTAAAATAAAAAACCAAACAAAAACCTTTGTTTCTCCATTTTTAGTTTTTTCTATATTTCGTTTGAATCAATGGAAGTCAACTGAGTTGCTGTTGGTTTCGAGCTTTTCCAGCACTGTTCGTTTCTTGCTGCTGGTTTGTAGGTTTCGTTGCAATCTTTGTTCGGACTCGTTTTCTCTGTGAATCATTGTAATCGTTGAAATAGCAGTAATCGAAAGCTGCAGTTTCAGGTTTAATCTCTTTCTCCTATGTACCTCTGTTTTAAGGTGTTGATGAACAATGGGGATTTATTTTTCTAGAATGGTATTTTCTTTGATCAAACTTCATGTAGAAGTCGAACTTGGAATTATCATTTAGTCTCGATTCGTATTTAAAGGTGATACTTCATATGTTGTTATTGCTGATGAATCTTTTCACACTGGTTCGACATGTTTGGGTACTCTCCAGTTAGTAAGAGCTGATTTGAGTGGTCATTTTCTGTGTGTCATACGCTTTAACTATTATTATGGCGTCGAAGTATCACTTGAGTCAAGATTTCGTCGTTTTAAAATGAACGATTCATTCAGCTTTGTGATTGTTAAACGAGCATGAACTTGTGACGTTTATTCTCATGATGCTTGTTTTCTGGATTCTAACTAACTTGTTCTTGTGAAATCTTCCTCATTTGTTAGGAACTTTTAAACTAGAATCACCATATTAACCTGAACAGTTGGTTTCAAGAGTTTTGGTGATCAAAGACTTCCTAGTTATGTTGTTAAGGAATAGCTACATCGCAACATGAGTTTCTTGTGTGTTTGCTGCTGTCTATGACATCTTTTGATGTTCAATTGCTTAGTCTCGACATGGTCGACTTGAGTTGGTTAGTTGCATGACTGATAAACGAGTCATGAATCATTAAAGAGCCTTTTTTTCTGATTTCATGACATTTTTACGTGTTTCGCTGGCTTGAAGTTGCTGAAGTTCTCCCTGATAGTGTTTGCTCCTTGTGGATTACTATGTTTAAGATGATCAATGAGTGTTCATGTTTCCAGCAGTCATTTTTGTCACTAAATTTGTTAAAACAGAATTTAATATGAAGCTTGTGCAGTAGTATTGTTTTGTTCTTTGAAATAAGTTGTATTTGCTATTCGAGCTTGTTTAAGTTTGGTATGAAAAAATGTTCAAGAATCTCCTTTCTTTTCTCCTAAATGGTTTAAGCATCATAGTCCACACTTGATCCTTCATGTCACAGTGTTGATACCCAAGTTTTCCTCACATATTTTTAAACATATATACATTCTTTCAAAATATTACATATGCCGTTATAAGCATGCATAAGTATTTTTATTATTTTTTCTATAGTTTTAAAAGCTCCAAATCAATTTATTTCTTCTCCTTTTATTATATAAATATCCAATAATTATTCTTCATAC
>NW_017674665.1:85684-89250 GCF_001879085.1 Nicotiana attenuata | reverse complement strand
TTGCGTTCAGGATGCAGCTTTGGGCCAACTCAATGACTTGCCCACTCAGGTCCTCATCACCGTGTACCGTCTGAAATCTTCCAAATTGTCGCAAGACTCGGTAAGGAGCATAAGGCTGAATGCTTCGCATACCCATCAAAAGAATATAGGGGACCTCCGCTGATGTGTATATAGCTTCAGTAGCGGGAAGCCATCCATAAGCCCAATCAACTTTATCTGTAGTGAGGGATCTTAAACATGACGACCAAGCCTCAGTACCCTCCGGAAACTCAATACCTGTAACTCGGGTCTCGAACTCTGCGATACAACTCAACCCGGTTAAACCGTAATCCATGTAGCCTGTGCGGTGACAGAGATGTTCCTGTATCCACAACTGCAAGAGCACATTGCAACCTTGAAAGAATTTCTCCCCTTCTCGACATTTGGTCAAAGCTCGATATATTTCTGCTACAATCAAAGGAACCACTGTGCTAGTAGGTTTCTTTATGGCAACATCTAGCATGCCTACTAGACCAAGGTCTATGTGACCGTCTTTCCTGGGACAAACTAACACTCCCAAAAAGGCCACCATGAAGGCTAATCCGCGTCGGGCCTCCCATTTGTCTTTGTTTCCAGCATGTGTCAATCCTGTATTGGGTTCCTCAAAGCCTTTGGGGTTACCCATACCGGTGATACAGGAAATGTAGTGTACAGCACCCTTCCGCCAAATGTGGGTCTTGAATATCCCGACTAATGTTCAACAAATCTAAAAACCTGTGAAGAGTTACTGGCCGTGGAGCCAAAGGGTATCTACCACGGAGGTTCCCATTTAGACCTGCGTATCCGGCGATCTCTTCTAATGTAGGCGTGAGCTCAAAATCTGAAAACCGAAACACATTACGGGTTGGGTCCCAAAATGGTATTAGTGCCTCAATGATATCTGTTCTTGGCTTGATTTTTAATAAATCTACGAGACCGCCCAGGCTTTTGATCACAGTATCTCTGCTTCCTTTTCCCAAGTCATGCCACCACATATGGAGTTTCAAAGGGATCTCGCTCAGGACTGAGAAGGTTTCGATGTCACTTGAATTCATCCTGCATATTTATTTGCTATTTATGCAAAAATTCTTTACTTAGAAAATAAGGACTTGGATTTGCAAATACGGCCTTTCAGCACTTCTGGAAGGAAGATTTTAAGGTTGTTCCTGCAAACCATTTGAAAATGACTCAGGGTGGCTATTCTTGCAAAAACGGCCTTCCGGCGTCCTTTTGGGGACATTCGGCTTATTTTGTAAAACAAGAGTGGCATCACCCAATGTATTTGACAAAAATTAAATTTTTTGGTATTTTGGCTATCTTTGCAAAAAGGGTGGTTGGACCCGATGAGGGTTGCCTACGTATCTCACATCCGGCGAGAATCAAACCGGCGTAGTTCGGGCATATTTGCCAAAATCCAGCTATTTTGAATAACAATTGTTCTTTCTATTTTCCAAATATATTTTTTCATTTTTTCAAAAAATCCGGCAGCATTTCGGTACTATTTGGGCATTTGGTTTCTCACAACAAATGGTTACCCTCCTTTAGTCCTAACACTGCTTATTTTAATAATTCACTCATTTAGACAAACCGGTCAACATGCAAATCCGAGCAAATAAATGCGCAAGTAGCACATAAGATGCATCAGGATGGTCAATTTGTTTCGGGTCACCTGTCCTAGACGGACCCAACCCCTATGTTGAGTCCCCTAAGTCAAATGCACATGATGCAAACAAACGTCCTACTAGGGATCCGGCATGTGGTTTTGTTCTTCTAGGCTTAACCCTAGGTTTATTGGTCTAGACCTGGCTTACCCGAGCGGACAACTCGAGCCGAGGGGGAGGCAGCGTACCGGGGATACAGAAGCTCCGTCGGCTTTGCAACTTATCCAAACCTCGTTCTAAATGGGAAAAGACTCTAAACAGAAGAGAAGCTACACGAAGTGCACCCTTCTCCATGATGTAGATGACTCAGAAAGAGGAAGGGAATCGCGACAGTTTATATATACAATTTCAACAAATATCAAAGCGGTAAAACATTTAGCACATATAGCATGGAACATGTAGAAAAATCAAATAAAGCCAAATATAACAATTGTACTAAGCTCGAATTCTTGAACCCTGAACCGAAATTCTAGGTTCGTTTCCCCAGCAGAGTCGCCAGAGCTGTCACACCTCTTTTTTACACACCCACCCCGAAGGATAAATGTATAAGGGAGTTTTTCCATTTAAAGTGACATTATTCGAAATGGTATTATTTATTTATTTTAGAGTCGCCACTTGGGATAAGATTGGCTTTTGGTGTCCCAAGTCACCGGTTTAATTTAAATCCCAAATCGAGGAAAAATTCGACTTCCCAATTGGAGTCTGCGAACCAGAAATTCTGAATAAGGAATTCTGTTGACCCGAGGGAAGGTGTTAGGCATCCCCGGATCCCGTGGTTCTAGCACGGTCGCTTAAATTATTATAAATGGCTAAAATCTGATTTTTATACACGTTTAAACCTATAGTGCAATTTTTCAAGATTATTTGCCGCTTTTAATTTATTTTTTTACGAAAGTTGAACGCCGTTTAAGAGCGTGCCTTTGGATCACGTCACATGAAATGCACCCGGATCCTCAACACCTCTTATTCAACGTTTTAGGATTTGGATTTGGGTTGCGCGAAACGCGTACCCATATTTAAGAAGGTAAACTTATTAAAACGTGCCTATAGCGACTAGCGGATTATCATCTTTGCAGGGAAAACCGTGAAATTCGCTAAACGGCACATCCCGAATTCTAAGCATGTTATTATAAGCAACTAATGAGGGCCTCGCTATCTATGCAATTTTATTTAGCGAGGTTCATCTCGTTTTATTATTTTATGGCTAACCTAAAGTAGACTAAGATTTTCTATTCATTTCCGTCTTTAAAGGGGCCTAATTAATTCACATTTATAAATTCGGGTCTCGAATTCAAGTCCGAATTCAAACAAAAGGGGAAACCCTCTTAATTCGAACCCGCCACCTAATTCGAAACCTAAATTTTAGTTGCAAATTATTCCCCGTATTCCTATGTATATCTTTGAAAAAGGATTTTTTAACTTGAAGCATTTGTTGGGCCTTGAAACGTGAGATTTCCAGCATTCACTGGGCCTTAAAAGGAATCCAGGAATAAGAAATAAATAGTTTGTTCTATGAACTATTATAGCGCAACTGGGCCTCAGTGTGAGCCCAATTGGCAGGAGACTCTCGCAATAGGTAGATGGGTAAATACCAGTCCACAAATACTAGGATGATTCTTGTATAACTGGGCCTAGCTTGCACCACCCAAATGTTATATTGGGCCCAGCATCAAATTCGAACATATTCTGGATCTTCACACAGTGAGTAAAATTGAACATTTAGCTTTTTACAAACTGGACACAAACTTTAGAGGATATCCAAGGATTTAAACTAGCATAAATCTCGCAATGGTCTAATGTTTATTGTACAAGATATGATCACGTATTATCACTTAATCCAAGATATTAAACATACATAAATTAGTTCGAATTTATTATCAAACAGTC
>NW_017674665.1:0-85343 GCF_001879085.1 Nicotiana attenuata | reverse complement strand
TAAGTACAATTTTAGGAATCAAAATGTGCAAGCATCTCTTTATTTCATCTCCATTTATAGTTACATCAAGCCGAATTTGAGCATGTACCTGGAATTTGAACCAAAAATGGAAGAGGAAGAAGTCAGCGGTAGTAAGCAGTAGCAGCTAATAGCCAAGCACTAGCTCGTACGCAGTCCAGCAATAACAGAAACAGACCAGAATCGAGATATGAAGGACACGACTCCAATAACCACGTAGCAGACTAGATTGAACCAAGACGAATTGAAACTAAACTTAGGAGGAGATTTCTGATCTTCAGCAACTAGAAATAACTCAGAACATACTGATTTGATCTCGAATTTGAGCAAAATTAGATTAGAAAACAAGACCAATCTTAAAACAATATAGCAGTGTCTTCTTTTACTGGGCTTCTTTTTTTTTGTATGTTTTCTTTTGATTTTTTGCAGAAATGAGATCTAAAAGTAACTTGAACTTCAGGATTCAGATTTTTCTTTGAAATTTTCAGAGGTCCCCCCTAACTTGTTGAACAAGGCAGTGTATGTGCCTTTTTATAGGCAAAACCTAAGGTTAACTTCAGATTTTAGTTTTCTTTTTAGTCCCTTTCTTATTTAGTTTCTTAGTCCCTCATTTCTAAGACTTATTACCCAAGTAACAACACTTATTTCACCAAAACTACACTAAAGTCTTGTTCTAGAAGGTCCTATACCCATTACAATTCCCACACTACCCTTCCCTTACCTTTACAATTACCATTCCTAATAAAACTACCCTTTTCCATACCCAAGCTACCCCTGAAATTCCCTTGGAATTACTGGCTAACTAAACCCTCTTACTTTGAACCACAGTCAAGCAATTTTAAAACAGTTATAGCCAAAAAATCAATTTCAAGGCCGGATCCAAACTAAATAATGGGACTACCAGTCAATTGACTCTCACAAAATCAGTACCAAGACTTAAACTAGCCCGGATTACGAGCAAATCAGAAACAGACCTAGAACTAATCAAAATTTCTAAATTAATAACATGAAACAAGAAAGAACTGAGAACCCTAATAGAAAACTAGAAGAAAGGAAATCTTACTTAATAAATTTTATTCTGATAAAATCACACTAACACATAGCTAACCAAGATCACAACAGACTAATAACCAGGCACAAAATCAAAACAAACATTAACGGAAATTAAATGCGTATCGGAGTAGAGGTTTAACAAGTATGAGAACAAGAAACAAACTAAACAAAATAAAGAAAGGAGAACCAAACTTAACTGACGCTCGAGACTCTGCCACTCTCCGATCTGACGTTTGAACCAATCCGGTGACATTCGACCACCACTGACACTGAATTCCTCATGAGGAAGACGAAAGGATCGCGTAGTATTAATTTGGAGAGGTTTGGGGCAATTAGGGTTTTGGCCGGAAACTTTGAATCCATATTCGAGAAGTTCCGGTCATTTTTGAGGATCAGGGCCTTGGGGGTTTGATAGAGGAGGTCGTGGTGGTCTTATGGTGTAAATTTGGTGGGGTTTGGTAAAGGTGGTATCCTGGCCGGAAATTTCGATCTAATATTCGAGCATTTTGGTTACGATTTGAGGGAAACTAGGTTGGGGGTTGGAAAGAGGAGGATGAGAGGATTGAGGGGTGTAATTTTTGAGTGATTTGGAGCTTCGCCGCCGACGGCGGCGATTTCCGGCCGGCGGCGGACGGTGGCAAGAGGGTGGAGATACGGCGGGGTACGGTGAGGTACGGTGGGGTACGGTGGTGGTGTTACAGTTGTACGAGGAAGATGATAAGTGTTCTTGAGTTCATACAATTTTTCGGACACTTTTATTAAACCCCTTGGACTAATGACGACCGTTAGATGATGGGGAACGGAGGGCCACGATTAATTGGTCTAACATTATTTCAAAACGACGTAGTTTCTCCCCTATACTACGTCGTTTTAAGAGCTTTTGGACCGGGCAGTTGGGCTAGTTTTGGACAGGTTTCAAGTGTGCAAATTTTGGGCTTTGATTTGGGCTGGGGTGAATTTAGCCCAAATTCCTTTTTTTTGATTTTGTTTTCTTGCTTTTGTATTCTATTCTATTTATTTATTTATTTTGGTATTTTAGTATTTATTTATTTTTTCTGGTTTTATAAAAATGCTAGAACAAAACAAAGACTCAATTAAGCTATTTAAACTTCCTAAAATTACTTAAAAAACTCTATTTAGAAATAAAACGCAACAATTAACAATTAAGAGCGCAACAGCCTATTTTTTGCAAGTTTTCTTTAAACTTTATTCTAAATCTAATTAATGCCTAATTAATACTAAATTTGTAAAAATAAAAATCCCTAAATGCATGTGCGTATTTTCCTGTATTTTCATTTTAAAATGCAACCAATTAACACCAAAATTCACACAAAAATTCACAAAAATTGTAAAATAATAAAGAAATCAATTATTTGAAACTTTTGGAATTAATTTGCTTAGGGCAAAAATTACGTGCTCACAGTAGCCATCACATCGCGGAGCCTTTAAGTCATTTATATTCTTCAGAGCTTGAACCACCTCATCCTTGGTGACTGGTGCTATAAGGTTGAGTTGGTGTTGTCTGTCCAAAATACTACTTTCCTTCATAACACTTGGATTTGTAGCAGGCAATTGAGATGCTGCTGAGCCCAATAAATTTTTGTAGAATGTAATAATCTCCACATTAATGGCTTCTGAGTCTGCAGTAGAACACCATCTGCATTGATCAAATTCCAGATCTTATTTTGGGTCATCATATTCTTCATGTTTGCAAAGAAGAAAGCATTATTTGAGTCCCCCAATTTTAGCCACTGAACCGGGGATTTCTGCCTCAATATGTTTTCCTCTATGGTATCCCACTTCTCCAGCTGTTTTTTTGATATCTCTTTCCTGTGCAAAGAAAGTTGGGTTGTGATCATGACTCCTCATTTGTGCTTGGACCTCTGTAAGTTGTTGCCTCAAGGTCTTGATTCTCATATCTACTCCTCTGAATTCCTTTGTATTAATCTACTTCATCCCCTCTTTCATACCTTTCAGCCTCATCCATACACTATTCATCCAACTTCCTCTCATAGGTATTTGCCACGCTTCATTTACAACTTCCAGGAAATTATGATGCTCAGCTATGCAATGTAGAAACGTAAAAGTTCTTGGCCCCTGAAAGTTCTCCTCATCCAGTTTTATACAGAGAGGAGAGTGGTTAGAAAGATTTGGGTCCATGAAAATAACCTCTTTTTGAGGGAACCTGATCATCCACTCGGCATTGACTAAGGCCCTATCAATGTTACAGAATACATGGCTATTTGTCCATGTAAACCATCTACTAATATATCTCATTTCATTCATATTAGTGTCCACTAGATAGTCATTAAAGTCTCTGATCTCCCCTCCTTGCACTGGTGCTCCACATTGTCTATCCTCTGCATGTAAGATGGTGTTGAAATCACCCATGACTAGCCAGGGCTCCAGTTGTTGATGGTTCAGTGCTCTCAAATCAGCCCACATCTTCTTCCTGTCCTTAATGGTATGTAGCCCATAAATGACAGTAAGATTGAGCATCAGATTCAGCCTCTGAATGGTCACCACCCCATGTATATATTTATCAGACGTACTCACCATATTATAGGTAATGTAGTTTGAATCCCATAGTATCCAAATTCGACCTCTATTGCTATCATAGTATTTATGGTACCAGCCTCAACCCCTAGCAATTTTCCCAATTGTTTAGCAGCATTTTGCTCTTTCACCTATGCTCAAGAATAGCTATGATTATTACATTGTTATTCTTCATAGACGACCTGAACTCCTTCTGCTTATAGGGTTTGTTCAAACCCCTCACATTCCAAGTTACCAGATTCATACTGGGATAAAAGGAGTGGTTGAATCCCCAGGATCCTTACTATAACTACTCTGACCTCTATTCTCCTCATCCTAACTGATACGCATCAGGTACTGAAAATTATGCTCACCAAGAGGACTAAAACCATTTGACACATTCACCACCTGCTCAGCTACATTTTGGACTCTTTTCATGGCAGATTTTTTCCGTGCAAGTTGCCATTGGTCTGTTGATGGATTCCCTGCTGGATTGTAATCCTTTGTGACTTGGGTTACCTTCTCTATCTGTATTAGTTGATCACCTTTTGTGGCTTCCACCTGTGTATCCGCAATCTTCTCAGGCTTCTTTATCCAAGCTTGTTTTGGGTTTGTATTCTTTGTCTTTGGACCTATGGCTGAAGGCTGTTTTTGCATTAATTTACAAGTGTGGCCGACCTGTAAGCAATGAGGACAGTATGCTGGTACCCAATCATACTCCACTTCTTGTTCAAATATCCTCCCATTTGGATCTAACACATTGATCCTGGCTGGTAATTCTCTGGTAACATCCATTTCAATTAAGGTTCTAGCATACGAAATTCGTTCTACTTTTGTTGTACACTCATCAGCATATAGGGGAATCCCTAGCCCACTCCCAATTCTACTCAGTGAATCCATTCCCCAACAGCTTAGGGGAAGATTTGGGAATTTAGCCCATATTGGAGCAGTTTGTAGTACTTCAGCCTGAAAATCAGAACTCGCTGTCCATGGTTTTATAATTATTGGCTTGTTGCTGATTGTGTATGGACCTGAGTAGAGTACCTCGTCTGTGTCTTCTATGCAATTGAACCTCATTACAAAGTACCCATCATTGTGATAGAAAACTTTTGGTTTCGAGGCAAAGTTCCAATGCGCTGAAATAAACCTCTCAAGAGCTCCAGTGGTCGGGGTATCACCTACCACATACAGTATCAACGCTTGCCTCCACTTTGCATTTTCCTTTTCTATTTCCTCCTTGTTTAGTTCAATAATTTTCTCCCCATCCTTCACAATTGGGGCAGCAAAGCTCAAATTCATGCCCCTTGCTGCCATTCTATTACCCACAAATATGTTTTTCCATTCCTTCGTTCCAGTTGGATTAGCTGTGGATTTATCCGTCTGAATCCCCAAAGGTGCCTCCTCCTCTGTTTTTCCGAATTTTGCATTATAATGGTATCACCAGTTTTCGTTGCCACCATATTGGACCACTCTTTGGTCACACCGGAATTAGAACTACGATCCACTGATTTCACTAGATTTAAGCATCTTTGAGCACTCGAGACTACATCACCCGCAGACCTGCCCAGATCTAGAGCAGTAGTAGTCGAATTCATCATACCTGAGTTATTCACCTGCAGCGCTGTCCGATTCGATACCAGTTGATTTCCACCATTCTTTCCAAAATTGGGACTTTTGGTCCCTTTCCCGGTGACAAGCTTCCTTTGCAGCTCCCAATTGTTCTAGTATGCAATTGCTTCCTTAGCTCCCCCACTCCGCTTAACAGCTTCTATCGTCAGCTGCTGAGTTGCCTGAGCCTTCCCCGACTCCCTCTTTGGTCTCCCTCTGCCCATTGCCGACTAGGCGCACAGTAGCAAAGCACGCTTATTGTACGCCAAGAGGAATTTCTAGAGAGCGAAATCTTTTTTTGTAACATTTGATTTATTTTTTGGTAACAGCTATGCTTTAATTCGTTGTAACTGCTAGTTGAATTTTTGTAACTCCTACTTGAATTCTGTAACAACTCTTTTATTTTATAACCCCACTTAATTCTCTTTCTTGTAACATCTCCAGCAACCTACCTATATAAGGAGCTGTTTTGTGAAGTTTTTAAACACAGAAAAAACCTTCTTCCTCTCTTATTCTTAAGTCAATTTTTGGGCAATTATTTTGTGCAAATTCCAAACTTCCAGCCACGAGTTCACGTGTTTGGAGGTGTTTTGGAACCTTGGAGAGCCACCTTGGAGGTGCACGTGTTTGAATAAAACTCTACTCGGTCTGTCAAAGCTTGGCCTTTGGATGGAAACAATTATAAGCATTAGTCCCAGAAAACGTTTAATTTTCTTTGAACAATTAGAAGTTGACTATATTTTATTTAACGAACTTCCTAATGATGATGTTTGCAATAGACTATTGTGGTTGATGGTTTAAATACTGTTGTTGTGTTGTTGTTGTTGTTTGTCACAACCCAAAATCTACCTAGTCGTGGTGGCACGTAAACCAACCAGCTAGGTAAGCCAAATAACAATCAACACAATCCTAATGAAATTAACATGAAATCAATGGGTGAGATAACTGAATTTCCATACAATAACCCAAGGATTGGTAGTACAAGTCATGAGCCACTAAGGCTTAGATTTACAAAGCTGGTAGGAAATAAATACAACATATATTTGGAATATACCTAACTAGATTAGAAATCTAAAACTACCAAAAATAAGTGGTAGCTATATCTGGAAGGCAGGTAAATCTTCAGTGCCAACTCCCGTCATCCAAAACTTGTGTACAATTGATTTGACCTATGTGTACAACTAATTAGCAAAAGAAACATTAACATTTCATACATATTCACAACTGTAATAGAGTCATAATACCCCATTTTTATATACAACCAAACTCTAGTCTACAAGTCTCTAAGAGTACCAAAAGAAATATGCACATACACAACTTGTCGGGACAAGGCCCCACCGTACCCAAAATGTTCAGAACATATGCTTCTGTACCTATTGACTTTGAACAACTACTCCGAAGGAGTGGAGAGCAACGACCAATCAGCTGGAACAACACCTACTGGGGAGGGACGACACCGGGTCAATCTGTATATGTCGACATGAACACAATGCCCAAAAAGGAAGGGCGTCATTATGAAAAATGTACTGAGTATGTAAGACTAAGAACGCATGTAAAATCAGTGACATAACATAGGAGATAAGCACTTGCTTTCAACCTGAGTTGCAAAGACAAGTCGGCGGGAGCAGAAACTGTGGAAGCTATAGACCATGAATCATGAAGATATGCAAGCTTTTGTAAAATCAATCCACTCATTGGGGCCATTCATATTCATATATACATAACTTCAGCCACTCTTTGGGGCACATTTCATCACTCCATAACCGGCCTCATAGAGGACTCGGTCGTACCCGACCACACAAGGGCTCGGTAACCTCACATCACACATCACTCCATACCAAGCCTCGTAGAGGACTCGGTTGTACCCGACCTCAGGAGGTCTCAATTTTACCCGATCTCAGCAAAACTCGGCGTAACTGACCTCAAGAGGACTCGATAACCTTACATCACACATCGTCGTACTCGGCCACACAATGGCTCGGTAAAATTTCATCTCATGTATCATCCTACCCAACTGATCAATGGTTTCACAAAAGGTGCTGTACCCGGCCGACTATAGCGCGACTTGGTAAAGTAAAATTGATACGTGGATATAAGTGCAATGCAATGTCAGTTTCAAGGGATAACAAATTTAAACTTAGAGTGAACTGTACAATCTGACCACAGGATACCAATTGGGAACATTATAGACATCAGAATAAATGCTTCTGACAAGAATATACAAGAATAGAACGTCACTGAGAGAGAGTCAGAATCAACCAATTTCTTACATTATAGAAAGCCTTTAGAGGGAGGGAGAGAGAGAGAGAGAGAGAGAGAGAGAGAGAGAGAGAGAGAGAGAGAGAGAGAGAGAGAGAGAGAGAGAGAGAGAGATTCTTACACCAAATCAATAGTATCACAATTCGCCCGGCTTGGTCACAGGCTCAATATCACAATCCGCACGGCGTGGTCACAGGCTCAATATCACAATCTGTCCGGCGTGGTCACAGGCTCAATATCACAATCCACTTGGTGTGGTCACAGGCTATCAGTCCTATCCATATCACACAAAAAGCAGATATACAAGCATACATGTACATGATCAATGAACATCAAATTTCATACTCCTGGATTGGTATAGCTGACATGCTAAGGTGTATGCATGTGCAAACTATGCTATCACAGCTCAACCAGGCAAATACATCACGAAAGTAGCAATTATCAGGTTCAATCAGGAGATTAACCTCTATGTAACCTAAAACATGGTACAAATAGGAGAAACATCATAGCATGAAGCTTAGCAATCAGTTCAAGGCATATCATAACCCAAGCACTACCACGAGCATGAATAATACCCCGGTGCATGCACATGGGCTTAGCCCCACACGTTTGCGCCACCCATAGCACGTAGCTATCACAAATAAATCAGGAAACTAGCTCCTTAACCATGTTTAGATAAGATACTTACCTCAAGCAAGCCAAATCGATACTCTACAAGTGCCTTCTCGCACTAATCAACCTCTGACCGGCTCAAAACTAGCCAAAAGAAACTCAAAATCATCAAATAAAGCCATAAGAAAAAACCCAAATGATAAAGATCAAATCTTTAATCAAATACTCAAAGCCAACCAAAAACGTCAACTCGGACTCGTATCTCGAAACCCGAAAAAACTCATAAATTCCGACAATCCATTTGTATACGAGTCCAGCCATACTAATTTCACTTAAATTCGACTCCGAATTGATGTTCAAATCTCAAATATTAACTTTAGAAAAGTTTTGACAAAAAACCCAAATTTCGCTTTTAGATTCATCAATCAAAATGCCAAAATCGAAGATAGAATCATGAATAATAATCAAAACCGAGTAAAAAATACTTACCCCAATCCAAATTGTGAAAATTAGGGGTAGGCGTTTGTCGGTTCGTTCGGTTATTATGAAATTACGGTTCGGTTTATCAATTTTCGGTTTTGTAATATTAATAACCAAATCAAAGCAAAGTATTTACGGTCCGGTGCGGTTTTTTCAAAGGTGCGGTTCGGTTATTTTTGGTTTAGCTTTTCGGTTATTAACGGTTCAAGATTTTTATATCCGATGTAGACTACGGATCTTTAGGTCGGCCTCTAGCTAGCAGTCTAGTTAATATAGATAGACATGCGCCATTGAAAAGATTTCAGAATAAAATTTCCATTTGACAAGGCATACATTTAAGAATTTGACAAACAAGGCAGCGTTTGATAGACATGTCCAGTCAACATTATGCTTAGTCTTCTACTGCTTTGATTTTTTATGTTCTTACTTTTGGCATAAAATGGTGCATAACGCCAATTCACTTAGTCACTTAGACCAATTAATAGGCGAAATAACAACTGCAAAAGCAAAACCAATTTTTAACAAACAAGGCAGCATAAGGATTTAACAATTTGAGACAAATTTCGGAACACCAAAACCGTAAACTGCACCGAAAAACTGAAATTTAATAATTTAAAAACCGCGCATCGACCGAATAACCGATTAAATCAAAATCGAAAAACTGAAATTCACGGTTAGGCCGATTTTTTCGGTTCGCCGGTATTATGCCCACCTCTAGTGAAAATTGTCTCTAAAATCACCCAAAGCCGAGCTCCCAAACACAAGTTGTGATAAAATAACTCAACCCTTGAAATACAAAGCTTCTGCCCAGCACTTTCGCTTATGCGGTCCATCAATTGCTTATGTAGCGCCGCTTCTACGACAATAACCCTGCTTTTGCAGATACCACTGAATCCCCAACATCTCACACCTGTGGACTAACTTCCGATTCTGCGACATCGCAGGTGCGAGGAATTTCCGCTTCTGCGAAACTCCTATTCCAATCTGCCTTCCCTATTCTGCGCCACTGTGAGCGTATATGCGGTCCTATAAATGAGCTAAACACTCTACATCTACGATCTTTTGCCCCAGCTTAAATTTCGCTTCTGCGCCTCATCAATTGCATCTGGGGCTCCGCACCAGCGCCTAAGGTTCCGCAGGTACGACCACACCAGATCCCTGCCAAAACCAACAATATCCAAAATGACTCAAAATGGTCCGAAACATGTCCGAAACTTACCCGAGCTCCTCGACCCCATCCAATCATGCCAACAAGTCCCAAAACACAACAGGGACCTACTCGAGGTCTCAAATCATGCAAAATAGCATCAAAACCACGAATCATCAATCAAGATCAATCTCTTAAGTCCATAAACTTCAAACATTGAATCAAGCGCCAGATTCAAGCCTAACCAATCCGGAATCCAACCAAACATCGCACACAAGCCCTAAATGACAAAACTAAAATATTCTAACTTCGGTAACAACAATCCAAAACCGATATCATCAAATACAACTCCCGGTCAAACTTATGAACCTTCCAAACTTTCAAATTGCCAATTTTTGTCAATTAGAACCAATACCTTCTAGAAACATCCAAATACAGATCTGGGCATACGCCTAAGCCCCAAATCACTATCCGGACCGAACAAAACCATGAAAACTCCGATCCAAGGTAAAATACACAAAAGTCAAACTCGGTCAACTCTTCCAACTTAAAGCTTTTAAAATGAGAATCAATCTTCCAAACCATATCTCGAACCACATGAAAACTAAAGTCGACCACACACGCAGGTCATAATGCATCATATAAAGCTACTCAAAACCTTAAACCACCGAACGGAATGCAAGTGGTCAAAATGATCCGTCGGGTCATCACATTCTCCTCCACTTAAACATACGTTCGTCCTTGAACGTGCCAATAATCGTTCCAAAGCCATCAAATCACTGTATAAACTCACAATGAAAATACTCATGGGTTATCACACGTCACCCAAATCCATATAAGCCTGACAGCACAACCTAAGAAGATCCTTACTTCAACCTTAGTCAATAAACCTTAGAACTCAATCTCCTACATCTGGAACCCATTGTAAGACCAGATTCTTGCATCTATCTATTGTATAAGTCTGAAAAAACTCTATCAAGTCATAATCTTATTCCAAGTATAATCACATGATATTCCGCATAACTCAGATACTCATAGCGATAACTTCCGTTCATATTAGCTACCCAAGAATAAACCCGGTATCGGTAACAAAACTCATATCAAATAAGACCTTGTTTTATATCTTCATACACTGCCAATAATAAAAGAAACACGCAGAAACTCGTAGCCACTCATCATACCAATAAGTCGTTGGCTCTCTCACCCGACAAGAACCATAGACAAATTCTAAAATGATTGGAGATGCTATTATTCTATACATAGCTTAATCAAATCTGATAGCACTCATTCCAGGTCCAGTAACCTCATCTAATCTAGTACAATCTGCTCGACTGACAAGCCACACCAACACACCTCGAGCCACATATCGTGCAATCCGTGCACCAAACAAGTAATCTCAAATGTACCCAATGATGGAAACAGTACCAAATGAGACAACCGTCCTGCAAGCTCAATCGATATCACCACCAAGCGTAATGCTATGAAATTATCTCACATAGGAGAACAAAAGCGCATGAAATAAATACAAAGGGTCATATCCCAGCATAACTCTGGTGCGATGCGTGACCCAATCCAAACACCGGTCCACATGGATTACCCATTACCCAACTTCTCATACACACCAAACACGCATATAACAACAACAATCACATGAAGCGCATTACCATAACCATAAAGGAAGGGATAGTACAATATCCCACCAATAGAAAAACCGTAACCAAGGCGCCACCAACCATTCAACACCCA
The DNA here is from genome assembly GCF_001879085.1 of Nicotiana attenuata. Classification (NCBI taxonomy): domain Eukaryota; kingdom Viridiplantae; phylum Streptophyta; class Magnoliopsida; order Solanales; family Solanaceae; genus Nicotiana; species Nicotiana attenuata. Next base: position 73,885 of record NW_017674665.1, on the reverse strand, counting down.
AGAGCCATCTCGCTTGAGTTTTGCCACAAGACAGAAAAAGAACCGTATCATGTGTCTAAATAGTCAACAGTCTCGCAATACCTCGTACCATAGGGAATAACACATGAACATATAGAGCATAAATAAGATCAACTCTAACCAAATTACACACACCTCAACAATAGCTGTGATGAGTAAACAAATTCGACCCGATGTAGAATACACATCCTCATTAGGCCTACTAATGGCCTCAAATCAATTCCGATCATACCAACAAATATTAACATCCTTCTGAAAGTCCGTAGTAACCTATATATAACCCATACCATTAGCTGTCTAACTCTGGCCATACCTTCACATTTCACAAACAAAGAAACAATCTGCCTCTGTGAACTCCAAGTCCCCAAATCCCTAGAATACCAGAATCACCATATCTGATCCCAACTCGACCACCCAACTGGCTGACACATCCCTCATACATAATCATCATGAGATACTTCCATAATTCTTCTGTGTCACATAGAAAAAAACTAAAAATTAGCAGAGGATCAATCAGGCAATCACCGTAATAACATTCAAGCATCTGCAAGTCAAAACACTGTGCATCGTCTGAAATGCGCACACTTCTCAGGTGATACCAGATAGTGCCAGCATTCTTCTAAACATCTGAAACCATCCATGTTGTCCAGAACTTGTGACCTCCCCTTCGAACGGGAACTGTAACCTCGTACATACAAACCTCAATCGAACACATTGCACCATATCTACAATAACAATAACAACCCAGTGAGTTCCCACAAGTGAGGTCTGGGGAGGGTAGAGTGTATGCAGACCTTACCCCTACCCCGGAGGGTAGAGAGGCTGTTTCCGAAAGACCCTCGGCTCAAGAAAACAAAAAGAGACAGGAGATACAAGAGAGACAAGAGAGAGACAAAATGTTACTACCATCAACAGAACCATAAGAGCAATAACAACAGCATAAGAACCAGAAAATAAACGATAAACAATAACAAAAACCAGTGAATAAAGCCCGATACTATGAACATTGCATCGCATCTATCAAGCCATTATACGAAAATACGAGAACCCCATTATTAATTCTAAATCACAAGTAGGATTAACACCCTATAAACCAGGAACATTACACTTTCCCCATCTAGTAGAAAACTACAACACACCACAAACTCTCGATGCCTGTAGAAAACATCTGCTCCAAGCCGTGGTCGAAAGCATCGAGAACACTTCAAAACTAGTTTTCACATAACCAAGACATCAGAACTGAATCCCTCTAACTTCAACCAAGTCACACATATCACCCAACCAAAGCATATAGCCACAAAACACCCGTAGATCCTCACCATAGCAAAGGAACCAATACCCTTTATTACCATCTGACCCTTTTCTTCGAATTTCTCTCGACTTGCCGTCAAGTTCACTCTTCTCCTAGCCATTACACTACGGTCCTTAATCAAAGCTCACCCCAAGAGATCCTAGCTTGAAACCCCTGTATTCCCACTTAAGCCTAATAGTATTGAATTGTAGAATCTATCATGATACTAAAATACCACATGTCTCGGCACCAACCAAATCAAAATCTCAGATCTTAGCCATATACAAAATCCGGGGAAACCCTCAAATACCAAGATGAATCATGAACTCATTAGAATCTCCTCGAGAGTCATCCACTCCACTATATTCTCTAATGCGTCGTCAATACGAGTTGAACAACTTGTGCTCCATCCGCACACAAGCACCTAAATAAGTGACCCCACCTTTAAGCAACCGATTGAATCCTTTCTCCTTTCACACTACATCCACCACGAATAACAAACCCGAAACACTCCAAGATTTCCATATATCCATAAAGTGTAATACATCAGGCATCCAAAAAGTTTCCTTACTCGAGTCATCCTCAAAATCAACCTCTTCAAGTCATAACTGATCCACAACTATGCCTTAGACCAAGACTAACATAACACATGACCATGCAACCTGATCGCCGATAGCAGATTCCCCCACTTAGCTGGAAGCCATAGAACACAACATTGGAAAATACACAATACCCTCACTCCATAATTGCCATGATCTCGCACTTTCACTCAACTAAGTACTGCATGAATTAATGTATCCGTAATAAGAAGATACCTTAAATCCTCTGCTAAGCGTATATCCATCCTCTGCTAGTAGAAAGGAAACTCTTCATACAAACACCATAGAGATAACACAACCTCAGAACATCCCGCAGGAGATATCCCACCTGCTTGGCCTCAAACTGGCATTTCTCTATGCTCTTTCATGGCCACAACCACTATGCAATCACTGAATCCTCATGAGTCTGAACTTGTCAGCAAGACACAAGAATATACTTCATTCAACAAATGTACAACTGAATGATCCCTCAACACACTCATAACTAGAGTATGTACAACACATCAAGATAGAAGTCAAGCATCCATAGTCCTTTTGCATCCAAAGCAAACTTCATCTCATCACATCCAAACCATCTAAGCACATTCCACAGTCACATAATACTCGTCATATCTCTATCCAACCACTCACAGAACCAGTCCCATTCTAATAATGGCTGAATTGCAGGTGTGCTTGAGAATGTGAGCTCAATGATGAAATCTAACTCAAAGNAGAAACAGTTGTCTAAGGAGTGTGTGATTTTGAAAGCTAAGTGCAAAAATCTGGAACTTAGGGCTAGTGAAAGTGAATGTAAAAATGCTGAGTTAAAGAACCAGGTTCATGAACTTGACACCACTGTCCTAGAGCTTAGATCTGAAAATCTAAAATTGAAATTAGGAACTAGTAAAAAGAAAGCTGATCACACACAACTCACTTTAGAAGAAAATGTAGGAAAAATGAAAGATGAGTTGTACAAAAGAGATGAGCAGATAAGAGTCCTTAAGGAGGATCTAAACAAGGCTAAGCACGAGCTAGACAGAACCTGTAAAAGGAATAGGTCCTCCGATGCACTTTCATGGCTACACGAACACCATAGTAGCAACAAGAGAGGACTTGGCTACGGGGCCCCTGCACCTAAGTGGGATCCCAAAAGCAAGTACCTCACACTTCATGAGAACAAAATTTGCACACACTGTGGTAAAACTGGTCACTATAAAAGTGAATGTATTGCAAAAGAAAAGGCTAGTCAAAAGAATAAAGAATTTGTTCAAGGGAAAAATAGGCTGCCAAGTTGGGCTAAAAAGAATCTGATTCACCCTTTTACCTATAGAAAGGGACCCAAACTAGTTTTGTTTTCTAAGACTAACCCCTGAATTCCTTTTGCGGGTCCAAGTGAAGGGGAGCAACAAAATATGGTACATGGATAGTGGCTGTTCAAAGCATATGACTGGAAGCAAGAACCAGTTCCTTTCACTTGAGAACCTTAAAGGAGGTAATGTCTCCTTTGAAAATGGGAAGAAATGTGAGATGATTGGGGTTGGAAAGGGAAAAAGAGTAAACAATACATACATTGTAGATTTGTCCACACTTTAAGAAAATGAACTCACTTGCTTAAGTGTGTTGGACAATGATCCCCTCCTTGGCACAAGAGACTTGGACATGCAAGTCTGAGTCAACTCGACAAATTAGTCTCCAAGGATCTGGTGATAGGGCTGCCTAACATCAAGTTCAAGGAAGACAAAGTTTGTTAGGCTTGTGCAAGGGGGAAGCAGGTAAGATCCTCTTTTAAATGCAAGAAAATGGTAAGCATCACCAGACGATGGAACTGGTCCACATGGATCTCTGTGGTCCAATGAGAACATTAAGTAGAGGTGATAAAAAATATGTGATGGTGCTTGTTGATGATTACTCTAGGTTTACTTGGACATTGGTTTTAACATCTAAAGATGAAGTATTTGACATTTTTACTTCTTTGTTAGAAAAACTCAGAAACAACTAGGTAATCATCCTGCATCAATTAGGTCTGATCATGGAACTGAATTTGAAAATGCTAAGTTTGCTGAATTTTTGCATGTCACATCATAAATAGTTGCATGACCAGATCTCTTGTTAAGAAGATTCCCTATGAGTCACTTAAAGGGAGAAAGCTAAATATATCCCATCTTAGGGCATTTAGATGCAAGTGCTTTGTGCACAATAATGGCAAAGACTCCCTAGGTAAGTATGATCCCAAAAGTGATGAGGGAGTATTCTTGGGATATTCTTCACATAGTAAAGCTTATAAAATATACCACAAAAGAACTATGTGTGTAGAAAAAATTATATATGTTATTAAAAGACCAACATTCTTTCTGAGAGGCAGGAACAAGATAATGAAGAGACTGATAAGAAATTTAAATGGTGAAACCATAGTCCAGCCTGAAGATGCATCACAGCAAAGAACAGGTGAGGAACAGGTCCTTCCACCCAGGGCAACATGACAGGGGGAACTGACTAGAGAGGAACTGATCCTCCAACCTCGAGGGAACCTGTCCATGAACCTATTCCTCAGTAACAAAACCAGGAAGGAACATCCAAAGAAATTGACACTCCTATTGCAACATCCACGAAATTGGATATAGATGAACCTGGTTCTTCTGTTGATCAGAAGTTGTAAAGGGGAATGATTGGTTCTCTTTTATAACTCACCGCTAGCAGACCTGACATTGTGTGCTGTGTTGGTATTTGTGATCGATTTCAGGTTTCCTTATGGATAGGAAGAGCACCTCAGGTATGGCACACTTCCTTGGTTCATGTCTTGTGTCATGGGCTACTAAAAAGCAAAATTTAGTGGCTTTATCTACTGCTGAAGCTAAGTATGTTGTTGCTGCTTTATGATTGTGCTCAATTGTTGTGGATCAAGCAGCAGTTGATGGATTTTTGTATTGAAGTTGGATGCATCCCTGTTTTTTTGTGATAACACTAGTGCTATTAATATGACCAAGAATCCGGTTCATCATAAGAGAACTAAGCACATAGATGTTAGGCACCAGTTTTTGAGGGACAACTATGAGAAAGGCTTGATCACTATGGAGTTTTGTGCTACTGACAAGAAAATTAATGACATCTTCACAAAAGCCTTAAGTAGAGATCACTTTGAGAGGAAAAGGTTGGAATTAGGGATGATTAAGATCACCTAAAAGGACCAGTTCAAGGATAAACAAAAAAAAAATTAAAAAAAATTGGTTAGAAAGTCTGTAAATTGTGTATAAGTATATTAAATCTTGCTCAGTCTCATACTTTCCATGGTATACTCTTGTGCCATGTGTTAAAATGACTCATTAATCTCTAATGATATATTCTCTATTTTGGCAAATTTAGACTCACACAAGAGAATTATCAGTGAAGAACCTGGTTCATCAAGATAACACGGTATGTTTTCTACACTCTGCATAATTTGAAATAACTATATTTGGATCATGAGCAGAGTCCTACCAATTACCAAACTCCTTTTGGACTTATCTATTACAAGTGAACCAGTCCCGTTCAAAAGAGTCCCAATCGAATGGAAGTACCTAGATTCTAGGGATACATTCCAATGTCTCTTCAAAGCTGAATTTCAGTTTGATTAAAACTTCTAAGAGTCTGAAAAGCTGTAGTTACCCCATCAATTATTCCCCTGTATATTGATCAGCTTTAGTGTATTCCTTACTTAATCTCTCTCAAGCGGTTAAAAACTATCATTCTTCTTTCATCTTCCAAACACAATCTAATTCTCTTATCTTCCATACCCTAGCCCAGATATGTCGAACACCTCTGAAAATCCTTTATCACCACCACAGGAAACCACTTCCACACCTTCTACAACACAAATCTCTAAGAAAATATGATGGCTCGTAAGATTGTCGCTGAAGGATAGCAGATCAAGAAAATAAACAAGAAATTGAAAGCAGGTAGGGAAGAAGAATCCTAGAAATCTGAAGATTCATTTAAGTCTTCTACTAAGGGGGAAGAAAGTAGGTCTTCCGAAACTGAACAGGTATCTTCTGCTTCTAAAGTTACTCCTGAAACAATTTCTGAAGTTGCTGCAAATTTGGAGAATAGATTTGTGCTGGTAGGATCTATAGCAGGTGTTGAGACTAAAGAATCTGGAGAAGTTGGTGGTAAAAAGAAAAAGAGAAACGAAAAAGAGAGCAAGGGTGCTAGGAATAATGTGAGGGGAAAGGTTACAAGAGTGGTTGATTCTTCACCCACTCCTGTTTGTCTAACAAAAGAAACTGGTGCAATGGTTGTTTGGGGAGAGGAATTTACTGAAATAGAAGAGAGTGTGAGCAAAACAGAGGAAAGTGGGTCTAGCGAAGCTACTGAGGGGTTGGTTCAACTTGGGAAAAATATAGATGAACCTGTTCCATCTGAACAGGAAACCCTCGCGGACCTACTGATAAAGTTATCAATGGCACCAAAACTCATACCATTCCCTATGGTTTCATTCTCACAACTGTGCTTGCACATTTCAAGGTACTTATGAAGAAGTGGGAGGTTAGTACAAGAAAGGATCATTTTGGGGTTAATACTTTGCTTGCTTGTGATTATGAAGTCAATGTCATTCCTAATGAACCTGGTTCGTCTGAAAGGACACCTATCATAGCAAGGTCAGAGCTCTATTACAGGAGAGTGAGGCCAATGATGCTGAGATAGCAGGGCTGAAGACATGATTGATTGAGGTACAATCTGAGAGAGATGTTCTCAGAACTGCACTTGCAAGGGAAAAGGAGAAGAATGATGGAATTCTTCAAGACATGCTGAAACTTCTCCAAGCAAATAACCCAGCCCCTACCTCTTCCAAGCCTTAAATCCTAGCCTAGTGTAGATCAACCAGTACCCAATTCGGGACTTTTTGTTTCTTTTGCTCATGTATTCAGTATTTTTATTTCTTCTTATGCTTTGTGGTAGAATCTTATCAATCATCAATGAAATTCATTGTTATTGCTCTAACTGTTTGTTTATATTTCTTTGATGGTTGAAATTCTTAGTTTGATCAATGATGATTAATCTATGTTTGCATTTGAAGTAGCCCCAGTGGCCATGAGTATGCTTTAAAATCTGGTTATCTCACATTTTTATGCAACTTTTCGATGATGCCAAAAGGGGGAAAAAGGTTGTGCTTTAGCAAGTGATGTTTATAACCTAATGTACCTGGTCCTTGATGATAAGTGATAAAAAGGAAAAAATTTCCTAACATTGTGTTGATATTGAGCTGAGTTCTGACAGGGCCTAAGTGAATGAAAAACACAGAGTTTGTACTCATCAAAAAGGGGGAATTTGTTGGCCCAAGTAAAGGTTAGTTTTGAAGACTGACAAATGAACTCAGACATGAACCAGGTCCATCCCGTTGGTCCATCCCTTAGGTGCACAAAAACGGGCAGAATCGAGAATGTGGATGCATGTGAAAGAGATAAGCTTAACTTGGTGTATTGAATATCTCCTGATCGAAAAGGTTGCATAATTGATAAGGAGAAGGACTCCTTACTCAAAGAGAACATTATCCAAGATAGGGATGGAGTTAGAAGTTGAAATCAACTAGAACTCTTCCACCAAGGAAGAGTTGCATCAGAACTCTAGTTATTTCTTCATCTACTAACTCTATAAATTGCAGGATGTTCTCACATTATGGTGTTGCACAAAAACGCAGAAGTTAAACGTGAATTGGGAGCAAAATAGCAAGGTTTTTTGCAAGCAGTTCGTGTGTGATTCAAGTGTGCAAACCTGAAGCTCTAGAACCAGATTGAAGAACCAGCTCCATAAAGAGCTTTATGTGTCTTTCTTTATTTCTAGTTCAATTGTAGTAGGTGTTTTCATATTGTACCTTTAAGCTTTATCTAGAAGCAATTGTAATAGGTATTTTGAGTATTCAAGTTAGAGTTAACTTGAAGTTGTCGCAGCAGTTAGAGGTTGGTTGCCACAACGGGGTTAGAGTTAATCCTTAGGTGTACAAAGTGTTTTGTAAATGCTGTTTTGGCTCAGTGATTTTAGTGGAAGTTTGGAAAAATCCTACTGAGTAGTAGGTCGTGGGTTTTTCACCTTTTGAGCTAGGTGTTTTCCACGTAAGAATCTCTGTGTTCTTTATTTTCTGTATTTATTATTCCGCAAACAGCAGTAGTTGGAACACCTAGAAGAACCAGGTCCTTCTATAGTTCAGAAAAGCGAAAATCGGGTACCACACAAATCACCCCCCCTCTGGTGTGGTATTGACGTTTAAAACATCACCATGAATGCCACATCGCGAACCTTACGGTTGGCATAACTCTTTTGCCTGGATTGAGCTGTACGAAGCCTATCTTGAATAATCCTGACCTTGTCCAAGGCATCCTGTACTAGATCCGTACCCAACAACCGAGCCTCTCCCGGCTCAAACCAACCAACCGGCGACCGACACTGCCTACCATATAAAGCCTCATAATGAGCCACCTGAATGCTCGGCTGGTAACTGTTGTTGTAGGCAAACTCCGCTAAAGGCAAAAATTGATCCCACGAGCCTCCAAAGTCAATAACACAAGCTCAGAGCATATCCTCCAAAATCTGAATAGTATGCTCGGACTGCCCGTCCGTCTGAGGATGAAATGCTATGCTCAACTCGACCTGTGTGCCCAACTCACATTGAACTGCCCTCCAGAAATGTGAGGTAAACTGCGTACCTCGGTCAGAAATGATAGACACGGGCACACCATGAAGACGAACAATCTCCCGGATATAGATCTTAGCTAACCTCTTAGAAGAATAAGAAACCACCACAGGAATGAAAAGCGCTGACTTGGTCAGCCTATCAACAATAACCCATACTGCGTCGAACTTCCTCTGAGTCCGTGGGAGTCCAACAACAAAGTCCATAGTGATACGCTCCCACTTCCACTCAGGAATCTCAATCTTCTGGAACAAACCACCTGGTCTCTGATGCTCGTACTTTACCTGCTGACCATTCAAACACCGAGCCACATATGCAACAATATCCTTCTTCATCCTCCTCTACCAATAATGCTTCCGCAAATCCTGATACATCTTAGCGGCGCCCGGATAAATAGAGTACCGGGAACTATGGGCCACCTCTAGAATCAACTCACGAAGACCATCCACATTAGGCATACATATACGACCCTAAATCCTCAAAACTCGATCATCTCCAACTGTAACCTGCTTGGCACCTCCATGCCCCACTGTGTCCCTAAGAACACACAAATGAGGATCATCATACTGCCGATCTCGGATACGCTCAAATAATGAAGAACGAGCGACTATGCAAGCTAACACACGGCTGGGCTCGGAGACATCCAACATCACGAACTGATTGGCCAAAGCCTGAACATCCAAAGCAAGCGGCCTCTCACTGACCGGAATATACGCAAGACTGCCCATACTGGCTGACTTTCTACTCAAAGCATCGGCCACCACATTGGCCTTCCCCGGAAGATGTAAGATGGTGATATCATAGTCTTTCAACAGCTCCAACAACCTTCTTTGCCTACAATTTAGTTCCTTCTGCTTGAACAAATACTGTAGACTTTTGTGATTCGTGAACACCTCACATGACACGCCATACAGATAATGTCTCCAAATTCAATGTGTGAACAATGGCTACTAACTCCAAATCATGGACTGGATAGTTCTTCTCATGAATCTTCAACTGTCGCGAAGCATAAGCAATGACCTTGCCATCCTGCATTAACACCGCACCAAGTCGAATACGAGATGCGTCACAATACACTGTATATGGCCCTGAACCTGTGGGCAAAACCAACACTGGCGCCGTAGTCAAAGCTGTCTTGAGCTTTTGAAAGCTCGCCTCACACTCGTCCGACCACCTGAACTGGGCACCCTTCTGGGTCAACCTGGTCATCGGGGCTGCAATAAATGAAAACCCCTCCACAAACCGACGGTAGTAGCCCGCCAAACCCAAGAAACTCCGGATCTCTGTAGCTGATGTGGGTCGAGGCCAATTCTTGACTGCCTCTATCTTCTTCGGATCCACCTGAATACCCTCTACTGATATAACGTGGCCCAAGAATGCAACTGAACTCAACTAAAACTCGAACTTCGAAAACTTAGCGTACAGCTGACTATCCTTCAGAGTCTGAAGAACGACTCGAAGATGCTGCTTGTCCTCCTCCCGGCTGCGGGAATAGATCAAAATATCGTTAATGAAGACAATCACGAAGGAATCCAAATAAGGCCTGAACACTCAGTTCATCAAATCCATGAAATCTGCTGGGGCATTTGTCAATTCGAATGACATCACCAAGAACTCATAATGCCCGTACCGAGTACGGAAAGCTGTCTTAGGGATATCGAATGCCCTAATCCTCAACTGATGGTAGCCAGATCTCAAGTCGATCTTAGAAAACACTTGGGCACCCTGAAGCTGGTCAAACAAATCATCAATCCGCGGCAATGGGTACTTATTCTTGATTGACCTTGTTCAATTGCCGGTAATCTATACACATCCTCATCAATCCATTCTTCTTCTTAACAAACAACACCGGCGCACCCCAAGGCGAGACACTAGGCCTAATAAAGCCCTTATCAAGCAAGTCTTGCAACTGCTCCTTTAATTCTTTCAACTCAGGCGGGGCCATACGATACGATAGAATAGAAATGGGCTGAGTGCCCGGAGCCAAATCAATGCATAAGTCTATATCCCTGTCGGGTGGCATACCCGGCAGGTCTTAAGGAAATACCTCAGGAAACTCACGAACCACGGGCACAGAATCCATAGAAGGAACCTCGGCACTAGAATCACGAACATACGCCAAATAGGCCAAACATCCCTTACCAACCATACACCGAGCCTTCATATATGAGATAACCCTACGGGTAGAATAACCAGGAGTCCCTCTCCACTCAAGACGAGGTAAACCCGGTAAGGCTAAGGTCACAGTCTTGGCATGACAGTCCAAGATAGCGTGGTAAGGTGATAACCAATCCACCCCAATATGACATCAAAATCAACCATATCCCAAAGTAACAAATCTAAACGAGTCTCAAGACCCCCAATCACAACTATACAGGAACGATGGACACGATCTACCACAATAGAATCACCCACCAGTGTAGACACATATATAGGAGCACTCAAAGAATCACTAGGCATGGCCAAATACGGTGCAAAATAAGATGACACATAGGAGTATGTAGATCCTGGATCAAATAGAACTGAAGCATCTCTACTACAAACCAGAACAATACCTGTAATAACTGCATCGGAGGCCTCAGCCTCAGGCCTGGCTGGAAGGGCATAACATCGGGGCTGGGGCCCACCACTCTGAGCTACATCCCTGGGACGACCTCCTGCTGGCTGGCCTCCACCTCTAGCGGCCTGACCTCCACCTCTAATACCTCTACCTCCACCTCTAGCACCTCTACCTCCCCCTCTAGCAGGCTGAGCGGGCGGTGGAACACGCGGTGCCTGAACCATGGCACGGGAACCCTGATGCTGAGAGATGCTCGGTGCTCGAGGGAAAAATCTAGCAGTATGCCTCGTATCACCACAAGTAACAAGCCCTCGGCTGCTGAGACTGCTGACCCTGACGGCCTAAATAACCATTCTGAAAACTCTGGAGCGGCGGTGCACAGATAGGAGCATCAGAATACTGCGTATGAAGACCACGACCACCTGGAGCACCGTGAGAAGCCTGAAGTGCTCAATGAAACGGCCTGGAAGGATGGCCCCTACCGAAAGAATCCCTACCTCCAGATGAGGCACCACTGAACCTGCCCGAATGACGAGGCCTCTTGTCAGACTCCTGACCACTCCCCTATGATAGAACCATCTCCACTCTCCTGGCCACATTGGCCGCATCCTGAAAAAAAATCTTGCTCCTTGTCTCCTTAGCCTTCTGCAGTCGAATAGGCTGAACGAGTCCCTCAATGAACCTCCTTACTCTATCTCTCTCTCAATGGGAAGTATAAGAAGAGCATGACGGGCCAAGTCAATGAATCTGGTCTCGTACTGAGTGACAGTCATAGAACCCTACCGGAGACGCTCAAACTGCCTCCGATAGTTCTCCCTCTGAGTGATAGGAAGAAACTTCTCCAGGAATAGATGAGAGAACTGATCCCAAGTCAGAACTGGTGACCCAGTTGATCTAGCCAAACATTAATCTCTCCACCAAGTCTTGGCGGATCCAAACAGTCGAAAAGCAGCAAAGTCGACCCCATTGGTCTCCACTATCCTCATATTCCGAAGAACCTCATGACAACTGTCCAAATAATCCTGGGGATCCTCAGAAGACGTACCACCAAAAGTAGTAGTGAATAGCTTGGTGAACCTGTCCAACCTCCATAAGGCATCGGCAGACATAGATGCTCCCTCACCGGTCTGAGCTACCATACCCGGCTGAACTGCTCTAACTGGCTGAGCTGCTGGAGTCTGAAACTGGGGATCCATCTGCTCCGGAGTGCGGGTAGCAGGAGTCTGTGCTCCTCCCCCAACCTGAGAGACAGCTGGTGCTATAGGAAGTAAGCCTGCCCGAGTGACACTCTCCATAAGGCCCGCTAGACGGACCAGAGTATCCTGGAGCACTGGGGTGGCAATGAACCCCTCTGGGACCTGAGCTGGTCTTTCTGGAACTGTCTGGGCTGGAACCTCCTCGTCAAACTCAACCTGAGGCTCTGCCACTGGTGCTGCTGCTCTGGGCTGAGCTCAGCCTCTGCCTCGGCCCTTAGCACGGCCTTGGCCTCGCCATCCGCCCCTCGTAGGTGCTACCGTTGCGGGCTCGGGCTGGTGATCAGCGGATGAAGAAGCGCGTGTTCTCGCCATCTACAAAAGAACAGAGTAGGAGTTCAATTAGTACTGAGAAACCAAATCACACGACAGGAATGAATAGATGTGAAGTTTTTCCTAACTCTGAAGCCTCTGGGGAATAAATACATATGTCTCCGTACCGATCCCTCAGACTCTACTAAGCTTGTCCGTGAATTGTGAGACCTAAGCAACCTAGAGCTCTGATACCAACACGACCCGGATTTCCCACCCTCGGGAGTCGTGATGGCGCCTACTAGTGAAAGCTAGGCAAGCCAAATATTCCAATTATTTCACCCTTTTCATCTTTAATCCCTTAACAATTATGAATAAACATTATATAAACAACGGAAACAATAAGGCGGAAGAATGAAATGTAACAATTCAATAATAATACCGATACTAATCCGTGAACATAAGCTACCCAGAATTGGTATCACAATCTCATAGACTGTCTGAGAATACTACAAATAAGGTCTGAATAGAATTACACGAATCTGTGTCTGAATAAGTAAAAACAGAAAAAAATGATAGAAGGAGACGCCAAGGCCTGCGGACGCCTGTAGGACTACCTCAGGTCGCCTGACGGTCTGGAAGCAGCAACCTCATTGTGGTCCAAAAGCTGTAGCATCAGGATCTGCACATAGTGCAGAGTGTAGTATCAGCACAACCGACTCCATGTGCTGGTAAGTGCCTAGCCTAACCTCAGCGAAGTAGTGACGAGGCTAGGACCAGACTACCAAATAAACCTTTGCAGTTAAATCATATACAACAGAAAAATAAAGTCAGAAATGTACAGGTAAAAATAGGAGGGGGGAAAACATGCCACGGGGAAATCATGTAACAACAGAAAACCAATAAATAACCGTAAAGAACACCATAACTCAATTATCAGCAAGAATCAGGAAATCGAAGGCAAGTGCACGACATCACCCTTCGTGCTTTTACTCTCGTCCTCACCATAAGAATCAATATAATCGGCACGGCATCACCCTTCGTGCTTTTACCTCACATAATCATGGCACGGAATTATCCTTCATACATTATCACTCATATCATGGCACGACATTGTACATCGTGCGGCACGGCATCACCCTTCGTGCTTTAACCTGACAATATCGGCACGGCATCACCCTTCGTGCATTAACACTCTCTCACAAATATCGTACACGGCATCACCCATCGTGCTTTTACACTCTTCCTTACCCAAACAACAATCACAAGCATTAAGGGCAAGGGAATCAATAAAATCAAAACAAAATCCCGGCAAGGGAACAATAGTCTAACAATAATATCCCGACAAGGGTAAACAATATCAAAGGCAATAGCATCCCGGCAAGGGAGACGATTTCATAAACCTCTTCTCTTTTCCACAATTACTTCACAACTTGAGCCAACGTTCTACAATGTTCAATTACCAACAATACTTCCACAAATCAATTCACAACTTGAGCCAACGCTCTTCAATGTTCAATTACCAATAATACTTCCACAAATCAATTCACAACTTAAGCCAACGCTCTTCAATGTTCAATTACCAATAATACTTCCACAAGCCTTGTTCAACAATAGATATCATCACATAAAGCATAAACAAATACGAAACGAAATCACATTTATCAAAGTATAAGACTCACGGGCATGCTTGACACCGACGTATAGATACTCGTCACCATGCCTATACGTCGTACTCAACAATTAACACATAGCAATTAAGACACAACTCCTAATCCCTCAAGCTAAGGTTAGACCAAACACTTACCTCGATGCCACGAACAAAATTCAAGCCTCAACTACCGCTTTACCTCTTATTTTCACCACCAATTTGCTTGTATCTAGCCACAATTTAATTAATACTATTAATAGATGCTAAATGAATCAATTCTAATGCATGAAAATGGGTTTTCAAATGATTTTCCAAAAAGTCAAAAATCGACCCCCGGGCCCGCTTGGTCCAAACCCAAAATTCGGACCAAAACCCGATTATTCATTCACCCCCGAGCTCGGATATACAATTGGTTTTGGAATCCGACCTCAATTTGCGGTCTAAATCCCCAAAATTGGAATCCGACCTCAATTTGCGGTCTAAATCCCCAAATTTCAATATTCCTAAGTTCTACCAAAAATTTCCAATTCCACCATGAAAACTCTAGATTCTAGGATGAAATCTTGTAAAAAGAAGTTAAGGAGTGAAAGAAATGAGTTTAAAATCACTTACTTGTGTTTTGGGGAAGAAAGAGTGTTTGAAAAATCGCCTCTTATGTTTTAGGTTTTTGAAAAATGAAAAATGGCTGAAAAGTCCCGTTTATATACTCCTCTCAGACCCTCACCGCGGACCGCATGAAAAGGACCACGGCCGCGGAGCTCCACCGCGGACCGCGAAATATCGAGCGCGGCTGCGAAGACATAGCCTTGCTCACCGCAGACCGCATAGATACCACCGCGGTCGCGAAGATTTACTGCGGACCGCGAAGCCTGGTTCAGAGACCTGCAACTTCTCTGAACCTGCAACAGTTATTTTCCAAGTCTAATTGCACTCCGTGGCCTATCCAAAACTCACCCGAGCCCTCGAGGATCCAAACCAAACATGCACGCAAGTCGAAAAACATCATACGGACTTGCTCGTGCGATCAAATCATCAAAATTACATCAACATCTATGAATTAGACCTCAAATTCATGACATCACTCAAGAACATCAAAATTACTATTTTCTCAACTACAGGTCCGTTTTATACCAAACCATTTCTGATCATTACCAAATTTTACAGATTCAACTTAATCATTATTTAAAACTTCTACCAGGCTCCGGAACCAAGATACGGGCCCGATACCATCAAGAAACTGCATCAATTCACTTCTAAAAACCTTTATATTTTCCAGAAAATAATTTTCTTTAATAATTTATTTCTCGGACTTGGGACACCGGAATTTGATTCCGGGCATATGCCCAAGTCCCATATTTTACTACGGACCCTACGAGACCGTCGGATCACGGGTTCGGGTCCGTTTACCAATGATGTTGACCAAAGTCGACTCTATTTAATTTTAAAAGCCAATTTCCTTATTTTACTCAGTTTTCACATAAACCATTCCGAAAATGCGACCGGACTACGCACGCAAATCGAGGTAAGATAAAAGAGGTTTTTAAGGTCTCGAAACACAGATTTACTTTCAAAACGAGTGATGACCTTTTGGGTCATCATATTTAGCCTTGTTTACGCTTATAGATGGAATTAATAGTTGCAAACATCGATTCATGCCTATTTGACTTTGTTCTTACTTGAGAAAGATGAATTTATTCTAGGATAACTTGGCCAACAAGAAATTTATCTAGTTGAAGTTTCGATTAGTTTGATTAAAGGATTTTAACTAGAGGTAGGGATAATCCAACTTGGACTAACATTCAATTATTTTAATTGCTACCCATTTGGTCTTGAGAAAGCCAATTTGGGCATAATTACTCTTTGACCGAGAGGTATTGAGTGGGTACTTGTGCGTTAAGAGTCATAACAAATCCTGATCTACCAAGCAAGCATAGATTTACTCTATCCATTAGGTTTACACCTAGGTTAAGGTTGCAACCCTAAGCCTTTCTCTATTTGATAAAAGCATCAAAAACATTTCAACCATTACTTGCTCATTAGTTAGTTAAATTTTCAAGTAGTTAATTTAGGTAATTGTTACCCACTTTTGATTCGAAGCTAAATCTAGTTATTTTGAATTTCATCCTTGAGTATTTACCTCAACATCCATTTTAAACTCCCGTGGATTCGATTCCGACTTGTGTTGGATTTTATCATTGTAACGATCATTTCATATTCCTTAATTGGGTGAGAATTGGACGTGATACATTTTTGGCGCTGTTGCTGGGAATTTTACAGTGTTAGCTATATACTTGAGTTTGTTTCATTAAGCATCTTCTTTTACTTTTGTGATTCTAATTTGTTGAAGTTATTGTAGGTTCAAAATGGCGAACAACGAACTTGGAAACTTACCATTGGGAGAATTGGATGGAGAAGATGAGCAATTTGGTGAAATGCCTCAAGCTCCAGTAAAATACTGTCGAGGTCGTGGACAACAAGACAATGTGCCTCCACCTCCCCCACCTCCACCACCACAACCACAAGCGGCGCAACATCAGATTCTGCCATATAAAGGGTATGCAAGTGACATAGTCCCCTTCTCGCATTAGGGTGGGAAACTTTCAAATTACAAATGTGATGCTCACTTTGCTTGAGCAACGAGGTTATTTCACTGGGACACCGACTCAAAATACTTACAAATATTTGAAAGGTTTTGTGGATAGGTATTAGGGGAGAAAATAAATGTTTTGGAAGATGCTTTGTAGTTAAGGATTTTTCCCTTGTCACTAAGGGGTAAGGCTTTAGATTAGTTGGAACTCTTGCCTAATCATTATATTCATACATGGGATGGAATGGTAGCAAAGTTTGTTTCAAAGGTCTTCTCTCCTTAGCACATGGCTACTCAGCGGGATCAAATATTGGCTTTTAAGCAAGAACCCAGTGAACCTTTGCGTGAAATTTGAGAGCGTGATGTTTGGCTATAATTCCATATTTTTAATGCATTACTTACTTTACATTTAGGTGTTTTAATGCTAAAATATACTATATTTGTGCTTAATTAAGTTTATTTTATGTGTAGGTACTTTTAAGATTAAATTGGGAGCGAATTAAAGATTTTATGTTTATTTTATACACTACAAAAATAGTTTATGATTATTTAATTATGGGACAATGATTGAAGTTGAGTATTACAAAAGAATACAAAGAAAGACAATTGAAAAAAGAAAAATTTGAAAAGTAAGAAACGAGAAAGGAGAAAAAGATAAATACAAAGTTAGGCAGCAACTTGGTAAACGAAGAAGCAGTACGCGACGCGAGCTTTGAAGCTTGCTATAGAGCATGCGGCGCGAGCTACTTAGCTCGCGATGGAGCTGGCGATGCACGGGCTGAGACGAGGTGGACCGGGTATTTTGCCGCGTGAGGCGAGGCCTGTAACGACGCGTGTTTCGAATTTTTAAAGCTTATTTTGTCTCCTTTTTCGTTTTGGACTTGGTTATTTCGTCTAGGCCTTTTCCCTACACATATAAATAGTCATTAAACACCATTTTTTAGGGGGAGAGACCGAGTTCTTGACAGACTTTTGACCTAGGGAGAGCACAGAGCCGCCATGGAGGCCGGGTTTCATCTTTTCTTCCACCAAACTTAGTATTTGTTATGTTTCTTTGTATGCTTTGTTGTTTGGCTACCATGTCTATATGGAACTAAACTTCACGTTCTAGGATTGTGGTTCTTTCATGACTATTGTTATTCGGATATTGATTTTGCTATCTTGATTTATCATATTGGTTTTTTATTCAATCTTGCACTTAATTATTTGATTGCTTGATCACTGATTGAATACTATCTACTAATCTAGAATTGAACTCGAAAGTGGGGAATTCTAGATTGCATGTAGGGTTGAGTAGAGCAAGTTCTTGAACCTGGGCATCGGGGAATAGATTCGCGGTTAGGATAGACATATACCTAATTGCCTTGCTTGGTTGATTTACAGGAATTATAAATGCGTTCATGTTAGTTCTAATTCCATAGACATATAGGCGTTAGGTTAGCTTGAATAGGCGAGTAAGAACTCGACGGATTCTTATGAGCAATATTAACCCTGTCAACCAATAAAACAGATAAATTAATTAGTCAATTCAATTGAAGAATACAATATTATTGTTAGATAGCCCATAACCTAGATCGTTTTCATCACATTGATAATATAAAAATCTGCTCTTCCTCTGTTTAAAGATCATTAGTTATTTTCTTTTTAATTTAATTACATTAGTATCACCACTTTTGGGTTTAATCCTTGTTTAGATAATTAGAATTGTCTAATTTAGTTAATAGTTAATCACAAGTCCTCATGTGTTCGATATCCGCCTTTTAGTCACTTTATTACTTGATGACCACGTATACTTGCGTGTGCATTTGGCCGCAATAAGTTTTTAGCGTCGTTGCTGGGGACTTAGAAATTAGTTGTTTTTCTAGATTAGACTTTTAATTTTATCTATTTTATTTTGTATTTATTTTATTTTTATAACAATTTGATTTTTCTCTTAATGTGTTCATAGTTCTCTCAACATGACATTTGGGGATGAAATATCCAGAGGTAAGGTTATTGATGAAGACGCTTGGTTGACGGAAGACTTTTATGGCCCGTCTTTTTGGGCTTGTCATGACCTGAACTCTAGGAGGTCTGAATTTGAATATGGGAGTAAGGGTTGGTATTGGGAAGAATACTCACGATTAAGGAAATATGAGGAACGGCGTTATCTTCTAACAAAATTGGTGAATGATTGGTTGAAGGAGAGAGTTGATCTTACACAAGTAATTGACAAATTTGGCTTGGCTTTGCACAACTTGGATGCAGATTTGAGTACAAAGGTAGATGCGTTCAACGCCCAACAATTTAATGATGAATTGTGTGAAACAAAAAAAAAAATTTCTATACCAAATGAGGAGCTAAAACAAGAATACCAAGCATTAGACCATATTTTTATTGAGGATTTCTATGTTGAGAAGAGTGTTTTAGAGTCATGTGAGAAAGTAGATAATATAATATTTGAAGACTCTAGTGCGTGCATATATGAGGATCTAAATAGTGATACAATTCTAGAGTTGGGGCGTGTTGGTCCTCATTCTAAATATTTTTCGACATTGTGTTTGGATGATGACATGGAAATCGAGTCATCTGAGCCTTTGGAGGAGTCAATGGAAGATGAACATGCTGCCTACATTCTTGGATTTGTCATGCCAGAGAGAGAAAATTACATTCCTCATATAAAGGCCGATAAGTATAGAGTGAAAAATTTATTACTTGGCCTGTTTATTTTTGTATCCCCACCAAAGGAGCATAGCCACAACTGGATGCCATGTTAGGGTTACAATTCATAAGTTCGAGGTGGAGGCAGAAAGTGGTTCAAGTCGTGCCGCAACGTTAAATTAGGCGCTTGTTGGGAGGCAACCCAACTTTACTACTTTCTTTAATTTTATTTATTTTTTTATTTATTATTGTTTATTTTTTCTTTTGTTATTTTATTATTATTTTTGTAGTGTTGTTTTATTCTTTAGGATTATGAGCATAGGAAGAAAGTCATTGGAAGTGTGCAAAAGTGAGCTAGTCGGTTGGAACTAGTGTGAGGTACCCGCACAAAGGACCATCATTTGGAGAAGTCTGAGTATCCTGTGAGCTGCTATTGCTTCGGCATGGCCTTTCAGTGAGTTTCTTTTTCAACCTTGTTATTTTTTTTTTATTTGTGCCTTGGGGACATTGCATTCTTTTAAGCGTGGGGTGTGAGAATTCCTTTAGATAATTAGTAGTAGTATGTTAGTAAAAATATTAACTCCTTATTTTTTAATTTAGCTTCTTATTTTTGTTTTTGTAGTTGTGTAGTAATTTAGTAGTAGTTTTAGTAGCTTAATTTCTTATTCTTTTTTAAATGTGAAAAATCGGAAAGATAAGTAAAAAAAAAAAAAAAAATTGGACTTTTCCCGACGATGGATCTCCTAGACCGTTTTCTTGAGGGATTAAAGTCTAAATAAAAAATTTCAAAAATAAGGGAATAAATGGAGGAAGAAAGATGAGATTCCTAGGCGCCTTGACTTGTTTGATAGTAACATATTTAGGCTTTGCCATGTGTAGTACATTTCCTATGTTTTAAAATTGATCATGATGCCTTTATAAATTGGATAGCATGTTTTGTGGCGCCTATGTCTCGTTTAATTGACTTATGTTCACTTTGTGCTTAAAGCTTGATATCTCGTGGCTCCGTGAATACTTGCATTAGTTTGAGAGTGGAATAAAATCGTCCTTAGTGAGTCATGTGCCATGTGTGCAGAGATTTTTGTGCAGTCCATGTCATTGTACTTATGTTTAGAACTTGCCCCGTATGTGAGTTGAAGCGAAATTTGAGGTGATGCTCGGTTTGAAAAATAATTTTAGGCTTTCTTTGATCTTTTTGAGCTTATTGCTTACCATAAATAAAAATTATCCCTAGTTAACCCTTTTGAGCCTATAGACTTTTATTTGGCACCCATATTTCAAGCCTATATACTTTTTGTTCTTAATTGATGGTGTTTTATTCCTTTTACCTCTTAAAGCACTTTAATTGTAAAAAGAGCGCTAAAAGAAGTAAGAAGGGACTAAGTATGGGGTGGCTTTTGAGTGGAACCAATGAAAGGAAGAAAATGTGCACTTGTTTTGTAAAATAATAAACCACTAGCGGAAATTGTAAAAGAGAAAAAAAATAGTTGAAAAAAAAAGGAGAAAAAGAAAAATTAAAATATGTAGATAAATGAATTGATATCTTGTTTTTGCTAGTGTAGTGTAAATGACAATATTGCTTAAAGAATGAGGGAACATTTTTTGGGGTAATTTTGTTTGTGAAATTAAAGTTTGGATTGAAGAATTTGCGCTTAAAGTTGATCATGTGATGTGTTAAAGTGCTTACGAGGATTAGCAATTATTCCTAAAATATATCCTACCCGTCCCTTAGCCCACATTACAACTATATAAAAGTCCTAATTGATTTTAGATCGAGTGTAGAGATTTACATTATGGTCAAGCCTATGATACCAATTGCATGCATGTGACTTCTTTTGTGAGAGTGGGAGATTTTCTTTGATATATATGAGTCATTAAAATATATTTGAGCATTTGATTTGAATGTATGGATTCAACTTACTCTCTTGTTCTTGTTGTGAGGCCACATGGTTTCCCAAGGGATAGGTAACATTACTAGACTTTTCTCCATGATGTTGGGTGTTCAAGCCATGAGTGCATTGTGACATTGAGTTGGTTTTTGAGGCTAGGATTGTTATGAGCATGTTGTCTTTGTTTGAATATTTATTTTGAGTTTGGCATAAGAAAAAGGAAAGTGTATGTGATTGCATATGCTAAGGTTTAATTGTTGCTTTTTGTTGCTATCAACCATGGTCTTTGGTGTAGTGTGATTCAATTATGTGAAAATAAAGTGCTCAAGGATAGTGTGAACGGTAGTATTATTGCTCGAGGACGAGCAACGTTTAATTATGGGATAGTGATGTTTGGCTATAATTCCATATTTTAGTGCATTACTTACCTTACATTTAGGTGTTTTAATGCTAAACTGTACTATATTTGTGCTTAATTGATTTTATTTTATGTGTAGGTACTTTAAAGATGAAATTGGGAACGAATTAAAGATTTTATGTGTATTTTATACACTACGAAAATGGTTTATTATAGGACAATGATCGAAGTTGAGTATTATAAAGAAGACAAAGAAAGACAATTGACAAAAGAAGAATTTGAAAAGTAAGAAATGAGAAAGGAGAAAAAAAATGCAAAGTTAGGCAGCAACTTGGTAAACGAAGAAGCAGTACGTGACGCGAGCTTTAAAGCTCACTATAGAGCATGCGGCGCGAGCTACTTAGCTCGCGATGGAGCTCGCGATGCACGGGCTGAGGCGAGGTGGATCGAGCGTTTTGCCGCGCAAGGCGAGGCCTGTAGCGACGCATGTTACAGATTTTTAAAGCTTATTTTGTCTCCTTTTTGGTTTTGAAATTGGTTATTTCGTCTAGGCCTTTTCGCTACACATATAAATAGTCATTAAACACCATTTTTAGGGGGAGAGACCGAGTTTTTGACAGACTTTTGACCTAGGGAGAGCGCAGAGCCGCTGTGGAGGCTGGGTTTCATCCTTTCTTCCACCAAACTTAGTATATTTTATGTTTTTTGGTATGATTTGTTGTTTGGATACCATGTCTATGTGGAACTAAACTTCACGTTCTAGGGTTGTGGTTCTTTCATGACTATTGTTATTTGGATATTGATTTTGCTATCTTGATTTATCATATTGGTTTATTTATTCAATCTTGCGCTTAATTATTTGATTGCTTGATCACCAATTGAATACTATCTACGAATCTAGAATTGAACTCGAAAATGGAATTCTAGATTGCATATAGGATTGAGTAGAGCAAGTTCTTGAACCCGGGCATCGAGGAATGGATTCGCGGCTAGGATAGACATATACCTAATTGCTTTCCTTGCTTGATATAAGGAATTATAAATGCATTCTTGTTAGTTCTAATTCCATAGACATACAGGCGTTAGGTTAGCTTGAATAGGCGAGTAAGAACTCGACGGATTCTTATGAGCAATATTAACCTTTACAACCAATAAACCAGATAAATTAATTAGTCAATTCAATTGAAGAATACAATATGATTGTTAGATAGCCCATAACCCTAGATCGTTTTCATCACATTGATAATATAAAAATCTGCTCTTCCTCTGTTTAAAGTTCATTAGTTATTTTCTTTTTAGTTTAATTACATTAGTATCACCACTTTTGGGTTTAATCCTTGTTAGATAATTAGGATAGTCTAACTAAGTTAATAGTTAATCACAAGTCCTCGTGGGTTCGATATTCCATTTTTAGTCACTTTATTACTTGACGACCGTGTATACTTGCGTGTGCGTTTGGCCGTAACAGAGCGGTATCGGACAATGGTGAAGGAATTCCCAAATAATAATATGACCGACAATATGATTCAACAAACTTTCTACCGTGGTATTAATACTACGAATTAATGTGTGGTCAATCAGTTGGCCGGAGGCAATTTTATGACAACTCTTTACGTGAAGGAATGTGAGATTCTTGATGAGATGGTGAAAACTTCTTCGGCTTGGCAATCCTGAGCTAATGTTCCCCAAGGTGATCCCGACATGACCAATCTTCATAAAAAATTGCAAGACCATGGGCAATCTATTGCCGAATTGACCACAATCATGACTCAACTTGCTAAGGGTTAACTTCATCAAACTCAAGCTTCGAGGCAAGTTCATGCTATTGAAGGAGTGAATATCTTGTCTAACAAGCAGAGGACTAAATGTCCCCAATTTCAATCCCAAATGGAGAATTATGCACATGATAATGGAAGCTATGACCAAGATGACTCTTATCAAGAGTAAGAAGAAGAGGTACAATTTGTAGACAATTACGAAGAGAAACAGAGCAACTCTCAAGGATCCAATCCAAATCAATGGCGTTCTCACAATAACCAAGGCATTTGGGGTTCTAACAACCAAGGGAATTGGTATAACAACAACAACAACCAAGGGAATTGGGGAGGTAACAATCAATGAAATCGGGAAAACAATAATAATCATGCAAATCAAAGTTAGGGTTTTCAAAGACCCCCAATGTACCAACAACCGAGAAACCCACCTCCTTATCCTTCCCATGGTTCAAGTTCTTCAAACAATGAAATGTGTCATATTGAGAACATGTTCAAGCAAATGATGAAACATAATGCGGACTCAGATGCCCAACTTGCCTCACATATCACATGCTCTTAATACTCGTCCTAAGGGTGTATTACCAAGTGATACGGTGGTGAACTCGAAGGGTGGTAAAAATATGGGGCATGTAGTGGAAGTTATCACAAGAAGTGGAAGAGGCAAAATGCACCCACCTCAAATGGAAAGCACTGCTTGGATGATGACCAAGGGTTCCAAGAAGAAGGAATTCCACGAAATAATTTTCAAGTACATGATGATGTTCTGATTGATATTGATGATAGTGTGGAGGAGACCCAAGAAGAAGTGAACCCATCTAGGGAACACATTATTGATATACCGGAACTTGTAGTGAAAAAGGCAAAGGCACCCTTGCCAAAGACCCCACCTCGTTATCCTCAAAGGCTGGCAAAGCAAAATGGTGAGAATCAATTTAATAAGTTCATTCAAATGATAAAATGTCTCTCTATTAATGTTCTATTGGTTGAAGCTTTGGAACAAATGCCATGCCAAGTTTATGAAAGATCTTATGACCAAGAAGAGGTCAACGAATTTTGAATTAATCAAGGTCACTCATCAAGTGAGTGAAAATTTTGATTCCATGGCTCCTAAGTTGGAGGATCCCGATGCTTTTATAATTTATTGTAGTATTGGAAGTGATAATTTTTCTAAAGCTCTTTGTGATCTTGGGGCGAGTATCAATTTAATGCCCTATTAGATGTTCAAAACTTTGGGGATTGGGAAACCAAGACCCACTTCTATGAGGTTGCAAATGGACGATCGCACAATAAAGCGACCGTTGGGAGTGATTGAGGATGTATTGGTCCGAGTTCATAAATTTATTCTTCTGGTGGACTTTGTGATTCTAGATTGTGAGGTTGATTATGAAGTGCCTATCATTCTTTGGAGGCCTTTCCTTTCTACGGGTAAGGCCCTTTGTGATGTGGAAGCCGGAGAACTCGGTTTTCAGGTTGGTTATGAACAAGTGGTATTCCACGTGTGCAAATCGATGAGACAACCAAATAGTAATAAGGTATGCACTTTTGTGGACTTGGTGACCGACATCATTATTGATGACACAAGTGCTACAATCAATGATGGTGATATGTTGGAAGTTGTTTTGCTCCACTTTGACGATGATGAAATGGATGGTTTAATGGAATGTGTGAATTCTTTGTAAGGAATGGGGTCTTAGAACTATGCACCCTAAAATTTGTCATTGGATCTTGAGAATAGAGAGACTCCTCCTACAAAGTTTTCAATTGAGGAGTCACCTACCTTGGAATTGAATCCATTGCCACCTCACCTTTGGTATTAATTTCTTGGCCCTTTCTCTACTTTATGGATTCTATTTTCCTCTTGTTTGACTAGCGTGCAGGTATATTCCATATTGGCGGTGTTGCAAAAGAGGAAGAAAGTTATTGGGTGGACATTGGCGGACATTCAGGGTATAAGCCCCACATTTTGCATGCATAAGATTAAGTAGGAGGAAGGTTCCAAACCATCCATTGAACATCAAATAAGACTCAATGAAGCTATGCAAGAGGTGGTCAGAAAGGATATTATCAAGTGGTTGGATGTCGGGGCTGTCCACCATATTTCTGATAATTCATAGACTTCTCCAGTCCAATGTGTCTCGAAGAAAGGAGTGATGACGGTTGTTACCAATGATTAGATTGAGTTGATTCCTACTAGAATGGTCATCGGTTGGAGAGTGTGCATGGATTATCGTAAGTTCAACAAAGTCACAAGGAAGGATCACTTTCCTCTCGCTTTCATGGATCAAATGCTTGATAGGTTGGCCTTCCATGCCTTCTATTTTTTACTTGATGGTCACTCAGGCTACAATTAAATTCTTATTGCCCTGGAAGATCAAGAGAAAACCACTTTTACATGTCCATATGGTACTTTTGATTTCAAATGGATGCCTTTTGAATTGTGCAATGCGCCGACTACTTTTCAATAGTGTATGATTGCTGTGTTCATGGACATGGTGGAATACTACCTTGAGGTCTTCATGGATGACTTTTCAGTGTTTGGGGAGATGACTGTCTTTCTAATTTGGACAAAGTGTTGGTTAGATGTGAGGAAACAAATTTGGTACTCAATTGGGAGAAATGTCATTTCATAGTTGAGGAAGGCATTGTCCTTGTCCATAAGATTTCAAAGAATGGTATTGAAGTAGACAAGGCAAAGATTTAAGTTATTTCTAAGCTTCCACCCCCACCTCGGTGAAGGGTGTGAGGAGTTTCTTGGGCTATGCGGGATTCTACTGGCGATTTATCAAAGATTTATCTAAAGTGGTGAACCCTTTGTGAAAACTCCTTGAGAAGGATGCGAAGTTTCATTTCAATGATGATTGTATGAGAGCTTTTGAACAATTGAAGCTCAAGTTGACAACTACTCCTATAATTACATCCCTAAATTAGAGTTTGTCGTTCGAACTCATGTGTGATGCAAGTGATGTCATGGTTGGGGCTGTCTTGGGGCAACATATCAACAAAGTTTTTCATTGGGTCTACTATGCTAGTAATATCATGAATAGTGCCCAAGTCAATTATACCGTCACGGAGAAGGAGCTCCTTGCTATTGTGTTTGTTATTGAGAAGTTTCGCCTATACTTGATAGGTGCCAAAGTTATTGTTCACATGGATCATGCGGCGCTTCACTATGCATGAGCAAAAACGAATCTAAAGCTCGTTTGATGAGATGGGTGCTTTTGTTACAAGAGTTTGACATTGACATCCAAGACAAGAAGGGAAGTGAAAATCAAGTGGCGGACCACTTGTCTCATTTTGAGGAGGAGGGGAGGCCATATGATGGCCTTGAAATCAATGACTCTTTCCCCGATTAGCAACTCTTAGTACTTTCAATGAAAGAGGTACCATGGTTCGCGAATTTGGCAAATTTCCTTGTGAGTGGTATCATTCCGGATGAGTTCTCTTCAAACATAAGAAAGAAGCTCAAGAGATATTGTTAGGACTACTATTGGGATGAACCATATCTTTGCTGGATTTGCACGGATGGGGTAATTAGAAGATGTGTGACGGAGGAAGAGCAAAGTGATATTCTTGGGGCCTGCCATTCTTCTCCCTATGGTGGTCATCATGGTGGGGAAGAACGGTGGCTAAATTCCTAAGTTGTGGTTTCTATTGGCCTACACTCTACAAAGATGAAAATGAGTTGGTGAAAAGATGTGATAAATATCAACGGCCCGGTGAAATTTCAAAGAAACATGAGATGCCCCTTACGACCATCTTGGAGATTGATAGCTTTGATGTTTGGGGTATTGACTTTATGGGCCCTTTTGTGAGTTCTTGTTGAAACACCTACATTTTGGTCGCGGTGGAGGGTTGATGCCATTACTTTACCCAATAATGAGGCTGGAAGTGTGGTGGCTTTATTGTAGAGGAATTTAACTACAAGATTTGGGACTCCTCGGGCAATTGTAAGTGATGGAGGGTGGAATTTTTGCACCAAGTCTTTTGACAATTTACTTGGAAAGTATGGTGTCACTCACAAAGTGACAACTCCCTGTTATCCACAAGCAAGTGGTCAAGTGGAAGTTTCCAACCATGAGATAAACAATATTTTGCCCAAGACGGTAAATACAAATCGGCTGGATTAGTGTAAGAAGCTTGATGATGCTCTATGGGCATATAGAACAGCTTATAAAATACCTATCAGAATATCTCTATACATGTTGGTGTTCGGAAAAGCTGTCACCTTCCGGTGGAATTGGAGCATAAGGAAGTGTGGTCTTTGAATAAATTGAATCTTGAGTGGGATGTAGCCGCTAACTTGCGGGTTGAACATTTGCATAAATTTAATGAATTTCGGCACCATGCATATGAGAGTTCGTCCTTTTACAAAGAAAAGATGAAATACCTTCATGACAAGTATATTTGGAACAGGGAGTTCAAGGAATGTGATCTAGTGTTGTTGTTCAATTCGAGGTTGAGAATGTTCCTCGGGAAGCTCAAGACAAAATGGACTGGTACATTTTAAATTGTGGGTGTGACACTTTTTGGTGCTTTGGAATTGAAGAAGAAGAATAATAAAATATTTCGGGTCAATGTTCACCGGGTGAAGCACTACTTGGGAAAACTTGGTGAAAGCCACGTGGAGGCGGTACTCTACTTCAATTGAGGATGCTATGACATTTCATCGTGCCACTACGTTAAATAAGACGCTTCTTGGGAGGCAAAGTTCTTTTCTTTTTTTCTTTATAAGTTAGATGTCATTTGTTATTTTTAACTTGATTTGAAGTGCAATGCAGTGATCACTGTTAGATACTAGAATGATGGATGAAGCTATGTCCTACATGAGAAAATGCGGACTACACTTTTATTAGTGCGACCGCAGAAGAATGGATGCAGACCGCAGAATATTGTTCGCGGCCGGAGATTTTACTTGCGAAACGCATTTTCAAGAGGCTGTTAAGATGCTAAATTGAATGTCCTCTGAACTTTTCTCCCAAGAGTACGGAGATAGTTTTGTGGACCATCACATATTATGTGGATCACCGCCATGGATCACAGCAGGGGTTCCCATTCATCGGAACACCCTCAACTTTGAAGCCAAGGGTTGGCAAAATTTTGTATGCAGTCAGATATACCCAAGCAGAAATGAAAACATTCTTCCAATCCCTCGAGCAGTCTTAGTTGCATCCATCATGGTCGGGTAGCCAATCAATGTGGTGCCATCATGTCGGCCAGCATGTCTCCGATTGGCTGACAGGGTGAGAGTTCCTACCCGTATCTAAACACCATTACATAATATCTTACGGATGCAGTAGTTGAGTCAAGGAGCTTTGATACAACGGTTCGGGCAAAGCAGCCCTTCACATGGTACTCTTTGAAGGACACGAGGAACCCAAAGAACAATGGTCATCCATCTACTACTGTGGGCCAGTCTGAAGAGCCTTCGGTTGTAGTTACAGCTTCAGCAGCCATACCTTCAGTTGACATGCCTACCACTACAGCCGAGCCTTCTACCGATACAGCTACCATACCTCTTCCTCCATCTTCCGGGGCATCATCAATTCCATCTACTTCCACTCCAAGGATGGTGCCTATATCAGCTCATCCACTCTCTGCGCTGCGAGTCTCCCAGACCTTGGCGAGTCTCAACAACCAGATGCAGACAGCCACTGCCAAGATGGCTGACCTATCCAGTGCTGTTGCAGCACATACATCTATCCCAGCATCCCAGATTCCTCCTACAGTGGAAGAGACTTTGAGGAAGATTGCGAAGAACCAAAAGACAATTACGGACACCCTAGTAGCACACAGAGCAGCTATTGAGGAGCTTGGAAGCAAGTGAAGAAAATAAGGAAATCCCAAGTTTCAAAAAAGTCATTTGACAAGCTGAGACGGGAGGTGACCAAGATAGCAGCATCTGGGGATCTTCCACTTGATCTGCTAATGGAGTCAGCTCCATCAGCACCAGTAGACCCAGCAGCACCATCAGCACCAGCGGCATCCGAGGCACCAACTGGCCAGTCTGAGGAGCCAGACCTCGCTGCCCATACTGCTGAGGCGGTGTTACAGATGTTTACCAACCCAGCTACTCCCCGAGCAGAGGACGATGAGATACAGTTGGAGGAGCCTGAGGGTGGTGATACTGCTATGGACACCGAGACCACATAGGGAGTCCTCTTTACTCTTTCCCTTCCTTGATTTTATTTTGTTAAGCATTGTGGATAATGCTTACTTTTTTTAAGCAACTATACCACTAGGCAGGCTGCCTAGTGGTTATAATATAAATACAATCCCAAAAATGGGTCCAAAGCTTACAAGATGTCCAAAACAGAATGCAAGTTGTATGAAACTACTAGCTACTAGAAGGATAAAATCTAATGAACTAGCTATTACAACATGATAAGTTGAATGCTTCAATCACCTATAAGTGTGTGTGAATGAAATGGCCGGTAGAAAATACCAAGTAGCACCTATCAAGCTCTCACGAGGCGCCGGGGTATGCATTCCAAAGGCTAATATGAATTCCAAGCATCTACACCACAGAATTGAAACCAGGAAAATCTTCCAAACATCAATGTTGCTCCAATGTGATCCATTCAAATCAAAGTTGTGTACTGAATTTGTCATATGCTCACTCATCAAGCTTACCTTGCATACTGCATTATCATCTCCAGAGTGAGTGTGAAAACACACTAATACCACTAAAAGATGATAGTACAATACACAAACTAACATCAAGAACATCAGGTGATACTGTGAGTTGTGATACTGAGATGTCCATAATGCAGCTGCAGCTTCATGTATGTGTAATGGACCACCTGTTGATCCTATTGAGTCCCAGGATTGATCCCTTAACTTATTCTGCGGAATTGGAGTGCACAGAGCATCGAACAGTACGATCAAGAATATGGCTGTTCAAAGTACATACCTATTGTTCATCAGGGTTTGGACATGTGCATTTTCCTGATATAATCCCACCTGCCTTGTGTTCATTAGCTCATATAACATTAGAATGTCCCCAGATTGAGCATGATAACATGCTAATACCACTTAGTAACACCCTAATGCTATACAGTATGAAACAACAGACAACGCAAGTGCAGGCAAATCCAATCTAGACCTAATTCTAGTAATATGCAAAGATCTACCTTGTAAGCTAATATAACTTCCTGCCTGAACCTTTGGAATAGTAAACATTCTGAGCATTGAAAAGCCACCCCCAAATTAAGCATGATAACATGATAATACCACTGGGAAATGATTCCACAATATCCAGAAACACAAACAAGAGACAAGTTCAGACAGTACTTGGCATAATATGTTCGTCGGTCAGGGTGTTTCTTCTTGGAATTTCTAATCCTGAGATTAGGAATTTGATATTTGTCCATATTGATCAAATTTCTTCCTTCAGATGGCAGATCATGGAATGAATGAAATATGATTATACCTGCAAAAGAGAAAACTAGGTTAGCTAAAAAATCAGCAACAGTGTTGCCCTCCCTTAGAACATGCTGAAAGAGCACATTGAATGTACTCTTCATCTCCTTAATCCTTCTCACTTCTACCCCTATACACCATGGTGTTTTTCATTCATTATCTATGATCTTCCTTATCACCAACGAATCTGTCTTCATGATCAAAGGATGTAGCTGCCTTTCCACACAAAATGCCAATCCTTCAGCAAAGCTTTAGCTTCAGCTACTATATTAGTTGCCTCTCCAATCTCCTTAGCCTTAGCAAACTCCAAATTCCCTTCATGATCTCGTACACAAAATCCATAAGAGCTAGGACCTGGATTTTCCCTAGAAGCCCCATCAATATTGCACTTGAACCACCCTTCATAGGGAAACTGCCAAGTCACTCTCTTAGTTAATTCGCAAAAAATTTGACCATCTCTGGCCACAATAGAGGGATTCTAGACGACCAAGGATACCTCACCTTTGCAAGATAGTATAGTGTTTTATTAACTTAATGTATCACCCTATTTCAAGACACTGCCCTACAATACTTCATTGTGTTCCTTCTCTTCCAAAGCTCCCAAAGAATCACAGCCGGAGCAGCCTAAAACAAAGGTTTTAGCTTAGGACAACACTTTGCACTCCACCATGCTCTTATGACTTGATGTACCTGTACCAAGTTGATCACCAATCCTGCATCTTGTATGAATGTTTTCCACACCTTCATAGCAGTATCACTTGTCAAAAACAAATGGTGAAATGAGTCTTCATGTGATGGTAAGCAGCACCAACATTTAGACACTACCATATATCCTCCTCTCCTCCACAAATCATCAGTAGGAACCTTGCCCTTCCAAACTCTCCACAAAAAGAAAGAAATATTGAAAGGTAAACCCTGTCCATAACTTGGCAAGTTCAGGATTGCTTGGCTCTCTATGACTCAAAATTCTCCATGCACTACTAACAGTAAACTTACCTGAAGATGTTAGCATCGATCTTGGCGTATCCAAGTAATCATCAGCATCAACAAAGTGCACTTCTTGTCTAATGTGATCAGCAATATCTTGTGGAAAAGATTGATCCAAAAGTTGCTCATTCCATTCTTCATCATCTCTCAATCCAGCCACTTCTTGCAATTCTTCATTGATTGGGAATTCTGGAGGTACGACATGATACAAGGCCCCTAATCCAGTCCAGTTTTCATATCAAGCATTAGTAGACCCCCTGTTTATTTCCCATAAGATTTCATGCTCAACTGCTTCCCTTGCCTCCAACATTCTCCACCAAACATGTGATCCTTTCCTAAATTGAACCATAGGAGGTAGTTTTTTTTTGCAATACTTGTTCCACATGAAATTGGACCATAATGACTTGGTCGTTCTAAATCTCCACTACAACTTAGCAAATCAGGCCTTTGTGACATCAAACAAAGATCTAAAACCTACTCCTCCCTCCTCCTTAGGAAGACATAGATTCTGCAACTTTGTCCAATGCCTGCTACTGCCCTCTTTCTTATTGCTCCAGAAGAACCTTGCAAAAGTTTTATGTAAGTGTTCAAGAACATTGTTGTAGATCAAGCGCTGAAAGAATGTGTGTAGGCATGCTTTGCAACACACTAGAGATAAGAGTAGCTTTTCCCACATTGGACAGTAGCTTCCCCTTCCACGAGTGTAGCTTTGCCATCACTTTCTGGATCAAATCATTGTAATAATCCTTCCTTCTTCTTGTATAAAATATTGGGCAACTAAGGTAAGTAAAAGGGAATGCACCCTTTAAGAATCCAGTGACATTCCCTACTGTGTTCACCAGTGCCCCAGCTACATTAGCATGCATATAGTATGAGCTCTTTGCCTTGTTTATCAACTGTCCAGAAGTGTGTTCATACTGAACCAAAACATCAACAATATTCTGTAATGAGTAAGGATCTACAGAGGCAAAGATAATAGTGTCATCAGCATAGGCAAGGTGGTTCAATGGATCAGTCCACTTTGGCATTCCAAATCCTCTAAACTGCTTTTCTTCAAACAATTTGTTCAGTGATCTTGACAAAACTTTAGCTGACAGAATGAACAAAGCTGGGATAGTGGATCCCCTTGCTTCACACCCCTTGTTGAATGAAAAAATCCTGAGGCTTGCCCATTAACCATGACTGAGTACCAATTATCAGAAATCAGATTCCACACCATATTGATGAAGCATTCTGCAAACCCATCTTCCTTAACACACGCATCAAGTATTTCCATGACACCCTATCATAAGCATTTGCCATATCCAGCTTAATTACAACATTGGAAGGTTTCCCCCTTAATCTAATCTCTGTAACAATCTCTTGTGTCAAGAGAATGTTCTCAAATATACTCCTTCCCTTAACAAATCCAGATTGATTTGAAGAGATCAGTAAAGGCAGTATCTTCTCCAATCTATCATGAACCACCTTTGAAAATACCTTATTAATGAAATTCCTCAAACTTATAGGTCTAAGATCAGAGAATGTTTGAACCCTAGGCTTTTTGGGCAGCAAAACAAGGTTTGTATGAGTTATAGACTTAGGCAAAGGACAACCCTCATAGAATAAAATCAGCAACTTATGAATATCCTCACCTACAATGTCCCAGCATGCTTGAAAGAACAAGCTAGAAAAGCCATCTGGACCACTTGCACTCTCACTACTCAATGCAAATACTGCTGCCTTAACCTCTTCTCTAGTAGGCAATCCATATATCTCTAGGTTCTGCTCTCTTGTGACCATTGAAAGTACATTGTTTAATAGATCAAAACTTGTAGGATCCTCCTCCTTAGTGAATTGTTTCTGGAAAAATTCTACTGCAGCATTAGAAATAAGTTCTTGTGATTCAATCCATGTACTATCCCTATTCTGGATCCTTTTCAATTGCAACTTTTGCCTCTTTCCATTAACATGGTTATGGAAGAATCTAGTATTTCCCTCCCCTTCCTCAAACCAATTCATGCCTGCTTTTTGCTTCCAGTACTGCTCTTCAATGCTCATGTACTTCTTTAACTCTGCTAGAGCTTGTTGAAGTTCAATTATATTCTCCACAAAAGGATCTTCTTCAAACAGCATCTCCTTGATCCTAACCACATCCTCCCTAATAGCCAACTGCTTGAATATATCCCCATAGGTAAATTTGCTCCATTTAGAAAGAGCAATTTTAACTCTCTTCAATTTCTGCTTGAACATCAAGAATGGATCCCCTACAAACTCAGCCATCCAATTTTGCTTCGCAACTTCTACAAAGGTCTCATGTTTTGCCCAAAAATTAAGGAACTTGAATGGTTTAACAAACTTCATTGCCTCCTCACTACAGCTCATCAATAGTGGGGCATGATCTGAGCCTGTTCTGATGAGATGCTCCACCTCTATATTAGGGAACATTGTTTGGAAATGCAAGTTTACCAATATTCTATCTAATCTCTTGAAGATGCATTCCTCATTTGGCCTTCCATTCCACCAAGTGAAAGGACTACCCTTGTAGCCTAGATCAAATAGTCCACAAGAGTTAACACAAAAAGAAAAATCCTCATATTCTGGAGGATACACTAGCCGGCCACCTATCTTTTCCTCCTCACCAAGAACAACATTGAAATACACCCCCAACCAACCAAGGCAGCTCCATATCAATAGCCAAATAATATAGATAGTCCCAGAATTCCAGCCTTTCCACTTCACAACATTTTGCATAAACAAAAGTCATCATAATATGCTTACCTAATTCTTGATGATACACCCTAATGGTCATCTGTTGCTCAATATCAATCAATAAGTCCCACTCAACTATAGCATCAAAGAAAAGCCAAATCTTTCCATTCACATTTGAAATTGTAGCTTCCAATCCCAATCTTCTTCTATAATTCTGGATATATCTCTTCTTTTGAAATGGATCCATAAGCGCAACCATGAAAAATCCATGTTCCCTTTGCATATTTATAACTCTCTGTTAGGCCTGTTCAGTCTTAATAGACCTTATATTCCATATCATCTTGATCATCATGTTGTAGTTGTGGCTGCTCTCTTGGGCAAAATTCTTGTAGGTTGATGTTGTTCCTTAGAATGTATCTGCTTCTTCCCTTTATTTGCACTTCTAGATGCTGCCTTAGGATATATATCACCTTCTATTGCAACTGCTTTAAAGTTCCCAGCATTAGATTCATCATCTCCCGCTTCTTCAAATTGTTGTTGTTGATTAACCAATGCATCTTGCATATCAATTGGCAGCTGTTTGTGAGTTATAATATCATGCAAAATCTGATTTGGAAACTTCAATGGCACAATAACTTGAATCTGCATCGGTGATCCAATCTTAGAAGCACATGTCATAGGCGGTGCTTCAAGTTCCCCGGGCTCTCTAGTAACTATGGCATGCTCAACTGGTTCGTGAGGTCTCAAAGCTACCTCATTTAGCGCAGAATTACTCTTCATATTTCCCAGATTCTCCTGCATCAGCCTAAATTGAAGCGCATAGGCTGAACCCAGATCAGGGTTTATTATAGCAAAACTGCCAGGAAATACTGTTCCATTAAGATCACCAGCCTTCCCATGGCTGTTTGGTGATCTTGACACATTGTATCCTTCTCTAACTCCATATCAACATCCCCAACCTGTTCATTCCCCATTGCATACACCGGAACCCCATCAACATAGGCCAAAACCTCCCTAGAAGCACTAGGGTTTACTGTTCCATTGGCCTGATCATTGGCTAATGGTACAATAGCTAGGGCCCTTTGATATCCTGGTTCTATTACCTTTCCTCTATCACCTCCAGCTGATGGAATTGATTGATCCACCTTTGAGCTCGAATTATCAAGAACCCTAGTATTTGGACGTCTAGGGTTTACTGTAGCACCTTCAAAATTTGCAGTTTTTGCACCTGTTTATTGGTCCTCTTTTCCTTGTCTCCTGTTGCATTTGTTGTGGCCAATTGATCTTCCATAATCTCAACTTTATCACTCCAGAGTTCCTTCTTTGAGTTCACCTCATTATATTCATCCAGCTGCCCAGCAACATCTTGAGATGGAATGTCTTGACACGAATGGTTGGTTGTCACATTGAGTAGACTGAATTCCTCCTTGCTTGTTCCAAATCATCTATGCACCCACTCAATTGTGGATTCTTTTCTAACTTCTTATTCACTCGTTGCATCAATAGAACTAGGAGCAGTCGCCTTAAATACTTCCAGGACTCCCTTTGTAGCTGGAGATTGAATCCCCATTGGAGTAGGATTCAATTTGATCTCCTTTAATGCTGCCTCCCTTTCCTTATTTGCAGCTTCATTTTTAACACGTCTAGCATCAAAGTCTTCTTTATTTAAGGAAGCATTCACAACATTATGAGCCTTAGAATCTTTATTAAATGTGGATTCCTTTACCTTCTCCAAATCCTTAGCTGATTCACCTCCCTTAATCCCAGTAGACTTTGGATTACCATTGTGATCCCCAGCTTTCTTCTTCTTTGCCTGATCTTGAGCCTAGATAAAATCCTTGGATGTTGATTCCTTCACCTTATTCTTGCCATTATCATCAACCTTGCCATCCATAATTGTTAAAATTGTTGAGCATTTCCTCTACTTTCAGAGCATTAAATTTATTTTTAGTACTCACTGCCTCAGCCTTAGCCTTTCCTCTGCCATTTGTAGTCTCCTTCTCCTTTGTGTTTTCAATTATATAGCCTCTCTTATCTCTTTGATACTTGTTCTTTCTAGCTTGCATCCACTCCTGCCTACCTGGATTAGTAATGGGTTTCCCTACAATTTTCCCACTCGATAACACCTTAGTAGAAGCAGCCGCTGTGCCTACTACTTCTTGTTCATTCTTCTTATCATTGTCTTGTTCCTCATACTGCCTCAATTCTAGGTTAATAACCCAGCACTCTTATTCTTTGTGGCATTGTTTCTTGTATGATTTATAATACTTAGGCATGTAGTCATACCTAATCTTGATCCACTTGGACTCCTCAGGTCCTGATTCATCTTCCTGCTCCACTATTTTTATTCTTTGAGGTAAATTAGCTAGCAAGTTCACGTCAACCTTCACCTTATCACAACTTGGACGTGTACCATTTTGAGTAGCCAAGTCCACATGCAATGGCCTGCCTA
This sequence comes from Nicotiana attenuata, assembly GCF_001879085.1. Classification (NCBI taxonomy): domain Eukaryota; kingdom Viridiplantae; phylum Streptophyta; class Magnoliopsida; order Solanales; family Solanaceae; genus Nicotiana; species Nicotiana attenuata. The sequence continues at coordinate 36,823 of NW_017674665.1, read as the reverse complement.
CTGCCCTAGCTAATGAGAAAACAACCTTTTTACTATAGCTATATCTATAGGAGTTTCTTCATTAGCTTTCCACCAAGGATTCCACTTGGTACAACGCATCTGCCACATCTCGTTTTGAATCTTCAAATAATAAGCAGGTTTGGACAAAAGATGAATGCAGTCCTCCATTAACAAGAGCTTGATTAACACATGACTGTCTTCAATTAGACCAACTGAACATGGACTTTTTAACTCACATTGAATAGGCAAAACCTTACGTAAATCATGAATCCAAGGCTTACCATATGAGAACTTTCCCAAGACTGCCAAGTTTAATCCCTGCTGAGAAATTGATTGACAAACTTCTTGAATCTTCCAACGTACAATGGGCTCACCATGAAGATACTCGGTAGGTTTTAAGGCTACGTTGGGTACAGGCTGCATGGGGGCATTTAATGCATTAGGTTTAAGCAATTGAGCGTAGTTCTGGATTGGGTTGTTGTTTGTAGGGGCCGTTAATGGTTGTAAGGGGGGATAGGACGACTGACCAACCTCAGGAAGAGGCTGGTCAATGGTCGGAGCGGCCATGGAAGCTAGGTTTTAGGCATCAAGGTTTAAGGTTTTAGGAGAGAGAAGAGAGCATTTCAGCGTTTCTCTTGTTTTGATTTGTTGGAGTTGATAATACTTACTTTTATTCAGGGGGTGGAGTTTATTTGAATTTGATGACATTGGCCTGTAAATAACTTATAGCATTTTCTTCTTTTTATTTATGTATATATTCTTCTCTCTCTCTATTGATGTATATATTCTTTTTCTCCTCTCTCATCTTGTATATTCATTTCATTTATGCTTTCAATAGTTTATTCTATAGCATCTTTATTTTGTTTTCTTAGTAGTCGATGTTTTGTCTAATAGCTTATTATTTACTTTGATAGCTTCTTTTTAATTTAATAGTTTCTTTTTGGGCCTAAGTGATTAATAAGCCTTTGGTTTTCTTAATGCCACAGTTCTTTCCAAAGGTGGTTTTTGTGTGAACCGGGTGCCTCTTTCCAATGATGGATGGCGTGATAACCTTCTTAAGGGATTGAGTCTATTTTTGATGCTTTTGTAAAAATAGTAGTAGTAATGAATAAGATGACCAAATTGAGTTGAACTAGAAGAGTCTAGCATGCTTCACTTGGTACCAACACACTTAACTACGGGCTTATGATTAAAAAGAAGTTCTTGGAAAGAAATAGCTCTAGTTAGTGACCTTTTGACTCTTGTGTTGACTTAAGCAATCATCGAGTGGTTTAGTTGAACCATTAGTGATTTTCAATCTTGAATATAGTTGTTGTGGGTCCTCGACTCTATCCTCTTTATCAATCCAGCTGTGTGAGAAGTGAGATTTTTGTTGCAAGTCCAAGTACCCGTGCGATTGGTCTAGAACTTGCCCTGAATGTATTTCTAGGAGAAATTCTAAGTTTTGCTTGGCTTGAGAAGTAATTGTAGGCTCACCTTGACCCGCTTGAAATTTTCCATGTCCCACCAATGTTGCTATCCCTAGTCAACCCATTTGTGCCTAAGACATTTCTCATTTGATAACCACGTTACACGCCTTTGCCCATTTTTTAGTGACCCTCTCTTGGCACCCGAGCTTTCCTTAACACTCTTGAGAAATGATTGGAAAAAACATAAGTTTGGGGGAGAGATGAGGAGTTTGAAAGTGGTATCAAGGCACAAAAAGAGAAAAGAAATGAAGAAAAGGAAAGGCAAAGAAAAAGAAAGAAAGAACAAAAGAAAAATTCAAAAAAAAGAATAAGTTGAGGAGTTGAAGGGATTCAAAGAAAAGCAATGATGCAAAGCATGGAGAAAATAAAGAAGGAAAAAATGAATATCATGACAAAGAAAGAGTGATGTTAAGTCTCTCTAGTTCCCCTAAGGAAAAAGAAAATGACTCAATGAGTCGGCAAAATATGAGCCAAAAAGATAAAATGGAGTGCTTAAGGAAAGATGAACTCGTTCTATTCTAACATTTCCTACCATAGTCCAAAAGCCTTCATTACATTCCGAAAAAACACAACGTGATTTCAAGCCGAGTGAACTTACATTAGTGGTGATTTACATGAGGGGCAAGCATATGGTACTTAGAGCCATACTTGTGACATTCTTTTGAGAGAGATCAGCGAACTTTTCACAAATCCTTGAATTGAGTTATACATTCTTAAGTGAGATATGCTGACGGAGATTAGAGGAGGAGGAGTTTGGGATCCACAATGGCCTACATGAAAGAGCGAGCTTCCTTGATGAATAAAGTCAGCTCGTGATACTTAAGTGTCACATTAGAACTATTGGTGCTTAAAACTTCAAATCATTGTCTTGTTGATAATTCATAAGTGTTGTGGGTAATTGTTGGTCCCAATTGATGTGTGTTTGATACACCTTAGATTAGTTGGAAAAGCTCTTAACTTGTGGAGGTGGGAATTACTTTAATTGCTTGAGGACAAGCAAAAACTTAAGTTTGGAGGAGTTGATAAGTGGGGATTTTGACTACTTATTAGCGCTTTCCAGCTTTCGTTTTAGTCCAAAAATGCTTAATTGTATTCCCAAAAATTGATGAAACATGCTTAATTGCAAGAGTATTGGGAAATGAGCCACAAAGATGAAATCTAACTCAAGAAGGAGTGATTTGAACTAAAGAACAAAAAATTAGGCAAAAAGGCTAATGTGCGGACGCAGAATTCCTTCTGCGGCCGCAGAATGCAAAGGAAACTCAACAGAGCCAAGAGCAATGTGCGGACCGCACAATTATTGTGTGAACCACACAATTATTATGCGGCCGCATAAGCTACATCAGAGCTAAAGTTCAGAGAGTCACCATTTCGAGTTTAAAGAAAATGCGGACTGCAGAACTATTGTGCGGCCGCAAAAGTCAGCCATGCGGCTGCACTTAGATTTGTGCGGTCCGCAGAAGGACCCTATGCGACCGCACTCCGTTTTATGTGGACCGTAGAACAAGTGATATACGGACGCAATCCAGAATTGTGCGGCTACATACTCCAACTCCTGATCAAGATTCAAGCGAAGTGCGGACCGCTCATGGAATTGTGCGGCCGCAGAACCTCTGAAAAGGCATTTATTGTCCGAAAATTCCAGCTTTGTATAAATAGACTTCTTTCACAAAATTAGGTCAAGTTTTGAATATTTGAACTGCTTCAGCCGTTTCTTCTTACTCTTTTAGGCAACTATAGTTTATTTTTGTGATTTAACAATGGATTTTGGTCTTTTAATCTTTTAATAGGAGTTTAATTATCTTTTCGTCTCTACTTTCTTCACTACCCATTATGAGTAGCTAGATTCTTAACTACGGTTGTGACGCAACCCTAGTGTGTAAACCTTATGGGTGATTAATTTTATGCCTGTTTATGAATGTGTGCTTGTTGTTTAGCTAGTTTTATGATTTAATTATGAATTAGTGGTTGCAAACACTGATTTATGCCTTTTTGACTTAGTCTCTTCTTGAGAAAGAGAGACCTAGTCTAGCTCAACCTAGCTAACAAGGAATTGGGTCAATTGAGAAATTGGTCAACCCAATTAAAGGGTTCAACCTAGAGATAGTAACAACCCGACTCGAGCTCTTATCAACCGTTTCGGTAGATACCCATTTGGTCTTGAGAAAGTCAAATTGGGCAAAACCATTCTTTGACCGAGAGGTATTGAGTGGGCAACACAGTGTTGTGAGCTATAATACACCCCATTCAACAAAGCAGCATAAAAGTATTTAACCCATTACGCGAACACCTAGGTCATGGTAACAGCCCTAGTCCTTTTACAAATATTTGAAAACAACAACAAAAATAATATTTCTTAGTTTCAATTACTTATTTGCAATCTTAGTTTAATTTAGCTATAGAACCAACCAAATTTGTGGAAGTGCAATCAAAGATAGTTCAAACTCATATACCATAATATATACTCCTAAATCCCATTCTCATACCTCCCTGTGGAATTCAACCCCGACTTATTGGGTATTTGTATGCGGTAAAATCGGAGGGTCCGATTTTCGGCCATTACAACACCTCGTAAGCAAAGCTCACTGGAAGCTCGGGACTATGGTCGAGGTTCACCCCGAAGGGCCATCGACGCCCAATCTCGAGACGGTGCAAATTGACAGCTACGATAAAAAAGTGGGAAGTTCCCTAGGCGCACGACTGAGGCTGACAAAGCCTAGAGGTCTAGCCCTGACCTGTATCTGGGCATTAGGTGGCTATGCCTGCCCCATATCTTTGTAATCAATACTTCTTGTACTATATAGGGATTTACCTTATATATAAAGGGGATCCTTGTCATTTTACACAGATCTGTTGCTTCATACTAAATATACAAGAACATTCTCTCTGCTCTCTAACACATTCTCTTGATATTATTGCTTCCATTTATTACTTTCATTTATAGTTCATTTATTGCTTATTATTGGCCATAAAGGGCCACCCTTGATTTTACCATAACTGTTAAACGTGCGCTAATCGCCCTCGATACCTCGAGGCCCCCAAATCGACAAGCTCGAGACCCCGATTGCTAACCTTTCGGTTTGGTTATCACCTTGTTCCCAAACTCTTATCTCGTTTCTAAGTCTTTCACATAGCACCAACTGCTTAACAACCAGCATAAAAATAGATCACGTATTTTTAGAGTCCCATAATCAAATTTAATTGTTATTACCATTTTTACGGTAAACAATTTGGCGCTCACCGTGGGGCTAAAAATAATAGTGATTGTTTTCTTGCTGGTTTAACCACGTAACGCAAGTTATCTTTCACACTTTTTCTTGCCCAAGATCTTTGATTTCAGGTCAAAATGTCTAACTCAGTCAGCGCACGTGAAAACGTCAACCTCAAAGACCATGGAGAAAATGGTGTTGACATCCCAGGCGTTAGTGTACCACCACGAAACCCTGAGGACGCACCGGAACCGATTCCCATGGACGCGGTTTCACGTAACGCTCAGCACGTCGAGATGAGCTCCCACACGATAGGAGCATACACCAAGGCAGCCAACAGGAAGCCCAGAAAACCCCAGCTCGGGAAGAACGGGAGGTTAGCCTTCATTATTTTTGAAATGTTGCAGGCACAACAGCTGGCTATTGCTCAGCTGCAAAGTCACCAGAAAACTCCTAGCACGGTAGCACCGGGGACGGCTCCTCCAGCCGAGCAGGTACCAGAGAGGTCAAGCAACAACGGGTCGGCAGCCGACCCGCCATCGTAAAAATGCTTGAGGACCTCCTGAGGAGGATTGAATCGGGCGAGAAGAAGATAGAGGCCAACGACAAAAAGGTCGATACCTATAATTCTAGGGTCGACCAGATTCCGGGAGCACCCCCGATCCTGAAAGGTGTGGATTCAAAGAAGTTCGTGCAAAAGCCGTTCCAACAGGAAGCGGCTCCGAAACCCATTCCAAAGAAATTCAGAATGTCGGACCTTCCGAAGTACAACGGAACGTCGGACCCCAATGAACACATCACCGCCTACACTTGTGCGGTAAAGGGCAACGACCTAAGGGACGACGAGATCGAGTCCGTCCTGTTGAGAAAAGTTTGGGGAAACGCTCTCTAAAGGGGCAATGATGTGGTACCACAACCTGGCCCCAAACTCTATAGATTCAATTGCCATGCTGGCGGATTCTTTCATAAAGGCACATGCTGGTGCCATCAAGGTAGCAACAAGGAAATCCGACGTCTTCAAGATCAGGCAGAGGGATAATGAGATGCTGCGAGAATTCGTGTCTCGCGTTCAGATGGAACGAATGGAACTACCACCAGTCTCTGACGACTGGGCGGTGTAGGCCTTCACTCAAGGTCTAAACGAACGAAGCTCGGTGGCTTCAAAGCAGCTCAAATAGAATCTGGTCGAATACCCCCGCCATAACTAGGTCGGACAATCACAACCGATACCAATCGAAAAATTAGGGTCGAAGACGACCAGCAAGGAGCCCCCTTGGGCTCGGTATACCCAAGCAGGCTTCTGGCGAAAGAGCCAAACAAAGAAAGGTACCGGCCATACACTGAAGACAGGAGAAACGCCCCAAGGCACAACACACCCCGCAACGATCGAATGATGGGCCGAGGACAGGATCCTCGGGGACACGTCAATAGAGCCAGATTTGATAGGCACATAGGGCTAACGGAGGCGCCTCGCTTGTCAGAATACAACTTCAACGTCGATGTACCAGACATCATTTTTGCCATCAGTAAAATTAGAGATGCCAGGTGGCCCAGGCCTGTACAATCAGATCCTTTGCAAAGGAATCATAACTTAGTATGTGAATTTCACAACACGCACGGACACAGGACCGAGGATTTCCACCAGCTCTGAGAAGAAGTAGCCAGATTACTCAATGAAGGTCATCTCCGAGAATTCCTAAGCGATCAGGACAAAAATCAGTTCCGGGAAAGGGAAGCGACCAAGAGGAACAAAACAAATGAGCCCCAACATGTCATCCATATGATCTTGGGAAGCATCGACACCCCACAGGAGCCCGTGATGAGAAGAACAAAAATATCCATCACCCGAGAAAAGCGAACTCGGGGCTACATACCTGAGGACGCCCTCACATTCAACGCGATGACATAGAGACCTTATCTCATCCTCACAACAACGCACTGGTAATCTCTTTCCTTATAAATATATTTCAAATTAAACGTGTACTTGTGGATCCAGGTAGCTCGGCAAACATTATCAGGTCAAGGATGGTAGAGCAGCTCGGACTGCTCGACCAAATTGTACCCGCTTCTCGAGTCCTCAATAGATTCAACATTGCGATCGAAACAACGAAAAGGGAAATCACCCTCCCAGGCCATGATCGTTCTGACACAACCCAAAACGTAAAATTCCATGTCATCGAGGGAGACATGAGATACAACGCCTTGCTCGGAAGGCCATGGATACACTGCATGAGAGCAGTATCGTCCACCCTCCATCAAATGATGAAATTCCCGACAAAGGATGGGATTAAAACCGTCTACGGGGAGCAGCATGCGGCGAGGGAAATGTTTGCGATACATGAAGTGGACCCGACACCGGCACCTTCGCCTTCTAAGGAGCCGAAGAATAAGCAAACAACAAAATAATGAAAACAAGCTACAATCTCGACTACTCCCGACTAAGTAAAGCCGGGGACCGTACCGAGTCCCCGTCGCAAGCAACCAAAATGCATCGGGGCTCGAATCATCGCCAGCACCTTCCGCTCTAAGGTATGACCATCTCTTTTCTCTTTCGATTACATTCTACACTAACCTTTATGCAGGCGCCCGGCCGAGGCAGTCGAAACGCCAACCCAGCTCAAAGACCTTAAGGTTTTAAAGCATCCGTTGCACTCTTTTCCTTCGACCGAGTTTTTATCCCAAAAAGGGTTTTGCCGGCAAGGTTTTTAATGAGGCAACACCTACATGCTACCTAAGGGAGACTCAACGAGTATTCAAGGCTTCTTTTGCACTAAACCTCGATTACTGGGGGGCATCCCCCCGAAAGATCACCTTCTCGGAGAAGCTAAGATATGCTGAACAGAGTCTCGATGGGAAAAAGCAATGTACCAGGCCAAACGGTCGAACGAACCGTGCCCCCATAGAATAGCCGAGCTCTGAACGGCAAAGACCTGTATACTTGTACCAAGTAATCAAAGAATACTTTTCATCAGAGCGTTTCACGCTTCAAGAGAAACTCGGCATTCTAGAAAAAATGACTCCTCTGTCAAACGCGCTCCGAATACTCGGGGACTGGCGTCAACAATCCAACACCTGAATGGCCTCCGGGTCAGAACTCCAAACTTATAAGCCCTCAACGAGGCAAAATCAAAATCGCAAAACATCTCTAAAACCAAAAGTGCCCCGAATACTCGGGGACTAGCGTCGAAAACTCAAAGCCACATGACCTATGGGTCAGAAACTCCGGAATTGTAAGCCCTCAATGAGGCAACACCAAGTCAGCAAGTAATGGCTCCCGAGCCAAGGTACCCTCGATGACTCGGGGACTATCGCCAATCGCCACTCATTAAAAATCCGAGGCCATAAGACCCCAAGCGGGAAGACTCGGTCTCGTAAGACCTACTTAAGGCAATGACAATATCTGTAAGACCTCAAGCGAGGTACGAACCATATTTGTACCAAGTATCCAAACTATAAGACCTCAAAGGCATGTAAAACTTGTAAGACCTTACTAAAGGCATAAACCCGATCTCAAAGTTAAGGCTATATATCGAATTAGTAAGACCCCTAAAAGGCATACCCTCGATATAGACGCCAAAACTACTTCACTTGGGACTAAAAATGGCTCCGGCCAACCATAAATGATTATGGTCACAAGGCTGGACCAGCCAAACTAACGCGACTCGGGGACGCCCGACCGTCGATGCAAAATCACAGGCCTTCAATTACTTCGAATCTACTTCGAAAAGAACCGGTTAAACAGGTTACCCTGGACATAGGCAAAAGAGCTTCGACCATGTCAGCTCTAAATTACAGGTTTCGAGATACTCAGCCTCCGAGCCGAACCTCCCGAGGTGCTCGATCATCGCCACATAACGACTCGTAATTGAGGTTTTTATCGAACCGTCGAAGAGTCAGGCAAACGTTATGAATAAAGTCCTTAACGAGGGAAAAAATAAAGCCCACACATAAAAGGTCGCATGGACCCGAGGCATAAGAGCCACTGTCGCCAGCCCACACACAAAAGGTCGTACCGACCCAACGTGTAAGAGCCTAAGGGCCAGCTTTAAATTCAAAAACTTGAGGGTCGAATGAGCTCGAGTCGAAACCCAATTCGGAGATCGAGCCCAAAACAGTTAACTAAATCTGCCTAAGAGCAAAAGCGTAAGATCCGTTATCGCCGACTTATACTAAAAGGTCGCATCGACCAAGCGCGTAAGAGCCCACGGGCCAGCCTAATGAGCCCCAGGGCCATACCACGAATCTAAGGATTCCTATCAACTCAAAGATTAGTTTACCTAACTAAAATCAAGGCGAAAAGAAATACAGGAAAAACAAAACCGCAAAGTTTTCTTCTATACACATATACAAAAAAAACGAGCTCCATCAACAAACGTGCTTTGAAAACGCTATATACAGAATCAGAAAGCAAAATCTACGTCCCCCCCTCCCCCCGGGGGGGCTATGGCCCGTCGGCCTCATCTTCGCTACCGTCGGTGCCGGACAGAAATAACCGAGCATCACGCTCATCCACCCTCGCTCTCGCCAACTCTTCCGAGAGGACAAATCCCCGAGCACGGATCTCCTCGAGAATTTTCCTCCGAGACTTACAACGAGCATATTCTTTGATCCTGTCTTCACGATCGAGGGCCCTTCTCAGCTCAGCTTGAGCATCGACAGCGTCCTTTAAATACACCGCCACTTTCTGGTCGGCTTTAGTTTGGCTAATTACGGCTTCAGCCTGGGTGTCCACAACCTCGGCCTTTATCTTCAAAAGCTCAGACTCGAGCTTCGTAATCATATCTGTTCGAGCCGAGCTATTATCACGAGCTAAGTGAAGTTGAACCTCAAAGGCAGAAACCTTGTCCAGAGCACCCTTCTCCGCCGAAGCCTAAGCGTCCGCCTGGGCCTTTAACTCATCATACTCGCGCTTGGCTCGGCCAACTTCGTTCCGGAGGTGCCCCAGGTCCTCCGTCTTCTTCTGCAACTGAAATAAACAAAACATTAGCCTCAAGAGCTAGAAGAAAGAACACACGCTCGATTGGAACAAAAAATTACCTGCTCCTTCAAATAGCTCTCATAATTCAAGCTCCGACTCGCCTCATACTGTAAGTATGCCAGCTCGTTTTCCCTTTCTTTACAAAGGCGCCTAAGCGTTTCTCCTCATCCAAAGCTTTCCGAAGCCTGGTCTCACGGCGAAGCAGCTCAGACTTAAGCTTATCAAAAGCGTGCAAAGGAAAACATGATAAGGAAGGGAGGGCACGAAACTCGGAAAGTTGTGCCAAAAGTCACCGCATAGTGAAGCCGCTGGGCTTCCTCGAAGGTCGAGCACACATCCGCTAGCATGGCTCCCTTGACTCCAAAAAAGTCGGCCCCGGCCAAGGCACGGTTGCTCGGCACATATGACCCCGGGTTCCGAGCACCCCTCAAAATACCTCCGATGGAAAAAGGGGACGACAACGGAGGAGAAACCGCCTTTCCAGAGTAAGAAACCACGGGCACAGTTGGATCAGTCAACACTTCCACTTTGGGCCCCCGGTCCAGGTTTGCCTTGCTTTGAGTATCTTCGTCGTGCAAAGTTATCCCTTGCTTATTGTTATCGTTTTCTAGCTCAGAAGCTAGCAACCCTTCTCCCTCTCCAAAGGGACACGGCCTCGCCTGGAAAGGCTCCCCGACGCCTAGAACAGTAGGGTTAGTACGCAGAAAGAGAAAATGCCTTTCTAAAGTTCGAACTAGAACACGTACCATGATGCTTCGCTCCCCATCTGCCCCAGACAAAGCTCGCCACTTACGCTCATCGCAAGTCGAGTGGGTCGCCAACTTCCGAACCTAATTCGGCAGATCAGGAACGTCGCCTGGCGTCCATGAAATCGCTGTAGAAAAGGAAAGCGAGGCACGTTTACGAAGCCAGCCTTCATCATAAACAAAACTAAAAAGACACAAAGTGTACCACTTACGTGTATAATTCCATTCCTCACGGAATGGCATAAACTCCACAGGGATAATATCAACAGTCTAAACTCGGACGAATCGACTCATCCGCTCCCGGCCTCCATCTTCTTCATCATCAACAACAAAAGGCGTGGCCGACCGGCATTATAGAGTTAATAGGCCTCGATGGTGGAAAGGCCGGTACAGCCTGATAAGATGACTGAGTGTGAATTCAAGCCCTGCCTTCTCCGCGAAGAACCTCATCATCAGTACTATCCGCCAAAATGACGGATGAATCTGTGCCAAGGTAACCCGATACTTTAGACAGAAGTCGAGCACAACCTTATTGAGGCGGCCCGGTGTAAAGGGATACGTGTACACATTCCAAAACCCATCGGCATGGTCCGTGATGCCCTCATCCGGGGAAAGTATCTGTAACTCTACCTTTTGCCCCCCCCCCCCATCCGCAGTCTTTTCTCACTAACCCAAGGTGTTCCTCTCCTATCGAAGAAGAAAACATCAAAGTATGCTCCCGTTGATCCTGAACATCGGTGTACTTCTCCGACAAGAAGCCCCCTCTCGAAGCAAAACGCCCCAAGTCAGGCCCGCCGAGCACCGGCGACGCTCCGCCGACAAGGCGAGAATCGGAGGCGGAACTCTCTCCTCCCTGCCAAACGGATCCTGATGCAACGGTCATGACTATGGCAAAATTGGAAAACTAGAGCAGGAATTTGGGCAAGAGCGTTAGCACCGAAATAATGAAAGGCCCAACGCAGGAAAAAAGGGTAACTACTTAGAATGGTGGGGTCTCCAAAAAAGCGGAAACAACCCTATATATGGAAAAAGCGACGAGCACTCGCCTGCCTCAAAGGCCGATTAAAAATGTTGACTAAAGCTTTCGTCGCTTTGAAAAAATATGCTGGCGGAGTCGACTCAGCCATTTTGTGACCACATCCTGCACCCGACAATGCCATACGGCGCTTTGAGGTAGAAAACCCCGCGTCGACCAAGCCCCGAGGTGGTGCCCGACCTCGAGGGCCTCCATCTAAAGGAAGTTAGGCTCCGGGATGGCGTTGGCATCATTGCAAGCCTCGAGGTGGACCTCGAGGACCTCCATCGAAAAGAAGTTAGGCTCCAAGGGGCCATTGGCATCATTACGAGTCCCAAGGTGGTACCCAACCTCGAGGACATCCACAAAAAAGGAGATTGGTTCCAGGAAGCTATCAATGTCATTGCAAGCCTTGAGATGGTACTCGATCTCGAGGGCTCCTCTCAAGAAGGAAACAAGCACTTAAACTCTACCCACATAGGCTTAGCCTCGGGGTATCATCTAAATCCGGGTAAACCCTCGTCAGGGATCTATCTGCAATGCCTTAAGGCTATCTACACTAAGTTCAAAACAAGTTTCCAGATGGCCCGAGTCTGAGCAAACCCCCACTCGGGGACTGTTCTCGAAAGCCTAAAGGTAGTCTCTATTCTCGAGCTCTCGAGCGAATTCCCCCTTGAAGATTATTGCAGGGTCTAAAAACTAAGTCTCGGCCTGAGGGTTCAAAGCCCTACTCTCATTCAACTCGAAGTCAGGATCCCGACGAACCGAGTTTATCAGTCCAACCCGGGCTCATTCAAAGGAATGACAAAGGATTCTACGGGGAGCCGTGTTAATCAATCAAAAGTCAGAGGAAATACCCGCACGCAGGCTCGATATTTGCGCCAATCAACGGGGTCAAACGCCAGATTCTCCAAAAACATAAATAAAGGGAAATATGGCACACATCTGAAACAAATCAAAGGAACGTCTTTGTATTCATAAACATTTTATTACAAAAGCCCACGAAGGGTCCTTACACAGAAACAAAGAAGCAAAAGAAAATACATATAGTAAAAGCCAAGAGCCTAATGTATTCTCAAGAGTTCATCCTCGGCGGCAGTATCTTCGAGCACCATCTCCTCGGATATGCATCGTCGGCGGCAATATCTTCGACTGCCACCTCCTCGGGGGTCTCACTTCGGTCCTCCGGAATGATATCAATGGATGAAGATGAATAGAAGGAAGAGATGGAAGGATATTAGAAAACACTTGAGTGAGGAAATGGTTCCAGGAGGTTCCCTTTTATAGGGGGTGGCAGCGTATCCAATAGCCCCATTAATGCCCTTGAAAGACGTATCAGCAGACGCAATCAATGCGTTTCTTAGGAACTGAACCGGCGGCGATATTGTCACTCTGGAGAATCGGAATCGGTAATACATTGAATGACACTGAAAAAATGAATCGATGGGACGCCTCAGTTATCGTGAAGGCTTACGTCATAAGTATGACATCATTGCGGGAAAGTTCGAAGGGATGAATATCAAATCCGTTCCTTATCGCTCCGCTATTAAGAAACGCGGGGACTATCTGTATGCGGTAAAATCGGAGGGTCCGATTTTTGGCCATTACAACGCCTCATAAGCAAAGCTCACTAGAAGCTCGGGACTATGGTAGAGGTTCACCCCAAGGGACATCGACGCTCAATCTCGAGACGGTGCAAATCGATAGCTATAATAAAAAAGTGGGAAGTTCCCTAGGCGCACGACTGAGGCTGACAAAGCCTAGAGGTCTAGCCCTGACCCATATCTGGGCATTAGGTGGCTATGCCTGCCCCATATCTTTGTAATTAATACTTTTTGTACTATATAGGGATTTCCCTTATATATAAAGGGGATCCTTGTCATTTTACACATATCTGTTACTTCATACTAAATATACAAGAACATTCTCTCTGCTCTCTAACACATTCTCTTGATATTATAGCTTCCATTTATTACTTTCATTTATAGTTCTTCATTTATTGCTTATTATTGGCCATAAAGAGCCACCCTTGATTTTACCATAACTGTTAGACGTGCGCTAATCGCCCTCGATAGCTCCTAGCCGAGTGTCAGAATCGACCTTGAGGCCCCCAAATCGACAAGCTCAAGACCCCGATTGCTAACCTTTTGGTTTGGTTATCACCTTGTTCCCAAACTCTTATCTCATTTCTAAGTCTTTCACATAGCACCAACTGCTTAACAACCGGCATAAAAATAGATCACGTAATTTTAGAGTCCCATAATCAAATTTAATTATTATTACCATTTTCACTGTAAACAGTATTACTATTACATCGACCATTTCATATCCTCGAATAAGAGGTGCGACTTGGACGACATCATGCCCCAGATGAACGGAAGAGGGGAAACAGTTGCAACAGATAGAGTAGTTAGAACAAAGAAGAAAGTTGTCTGGGAAGATTGGTTTTTGAGCCTACAAGCCTATATAGACTTCCAAATATGGTGGAAGAAAGATCTCTTAATCACGAAAGACAATTCCTCATTAAGGATTTAGCCAAATTCAATTTGGCAGTCTTGGAGGAGTTTACAAAGAGAAAGGAGTGGAAGTAGTTTACGGAGAAGTTGGTAGATGTCAAAGAACACCTTGTCCAGATTATTCTATGCCAACACCGCGCATATTGTCAAAGGGACAAAGTTCACCAAAGTGCACAACCTTAAAGTAAAATTTGATCAATGCACCCTGAACACCTACCTCAGACTTGAAGATGTGGAGCCAAAAGAGTATTTGGCCAAGTTGGCTGAGAACGATGAGGCCCGACCATGGCTCGCAGAGATTCTTGCACCTGGGCCTACTCCCCCTTGGATAGGTGCCGGAGTGCCAATTCTCCGCCAAACTCTGCATTTCGAGGCAAAGGGGTGGCATACGTTTGTTTGTAAAAAACTTTATCCATACCTGAACGAGAACAACTTACCTTTGCCAAGAGAAGTGCTAGTAGCCTCTATCATGGCCGGTTACCCGATCATTGTGGGTGCAATCAAATTTCAACAAATATCACCTTGGTAACTCAACAGAGTAACACTTTCTACCCCTACCCCAGCACCATCACTGAGTACTTGACAGACTCCAAGGTGGAGTCCGAAATATTTTACACGAAGGTCAAGCCAACTAGTCCCTTTGATTTGTAAAAGTTGCAAGACCCGAGGAACCTAAAAAAGACCACTCGGCCTCCTAATAATGCTGGCCAGTCTAATGAGCCAGTAGTAGTAGCTTCTAGTCCCTCTGAGATCCCTTCCACTTCAGATGAGCCTTCCACCAGTGCTAGAGCTGCTATTCCTGAGCCATCATCAGCCCCTACTCCATTGCCTACACTAGCTCTGAGGCCAGTGCCTTTGCCTAAGGGCCCACTATCTGCTTTGCGGGTCTCTCAGACACTAGTGAGCCTTAAATACTAGATGCAGACAGCTACTTCAAAGTTATCCGAGATCTCTAGTATAGTTGTGTCACCACCCTAGCTCACCAATCGTGAACATGTCGTGACGGCACCTGGTCCCCATGACCAGGTAAGCCTAACATCTGCGGAAATATAATACTTGCGGAAAAATAGAGAAAATCAAATCAGGTATCTAAAGGAAACTGTACTGAATGCCGCTTGGCAAGTACAACTCAATATCACAAGCCTAAAACAATTCCCAAAACCCGGAAACTCACGGGCAACACAGGCTACAGAAGTGTATAGTAAAGGTTCCAAAACTCCAGAATTTCTAACAACCGAAAGAAGGAAAAACTAAGTACTAAAGATAGAATAAGAGGGAGACTCGTCGGTCTGCGGACGCAGCAGATCTACCTCGAAGTCTCCGTAGTCCTCCTGCCTCACTGATAGGGCGCCGGAGTAGAGGTACCTGGATGATCTGCACATGAAAAACATGCGCAGGAAAGGCATGAGTACACCACAGCGGTACTCAGTAAGTGCCAAGCCTAACCTCGGTTGGGTAGTGACGAGGAAGGTCAGGGCCATACTGAGACAAAATATAGTAATATCAATAATTAACAGTATGATAATCTGACAGAAATAATAAATGCAACAGTGATATAAGACAGATTAAGCAAGGCAATAGCAAATACACAAGAACGGAACAACCACAGAATAAGTACAGCTCAACACCAATGGTAACAATGAGGATCTCCCAGGATACCGTCCTATAGTCCTTTTCTCAACTGTCCAGTGGATCTCCCGGGATACCGTCCCGTAGTCCATCATATGTGTATATCCGAAGGATCTCCCGGGATACCGTCCCGTAGTCCAACTATCAAGGTGCAGGGGGATCTATCGGGAATCTAACCCGCAGTCCCAAAGTAAGAGTGCAGGGGGATCTACCGGGAATCGAACCCGTAGTCCCAAAGTAAACAAACAAGGGGGGGGAGCTACCGGAATCCCACATCCGTAGTCCCAATGTAAATGCGCAATCACAACCAGAAGGTACACGGAAACGAAGTACAAAAGACAAGCAACAGGTAGTACTGGCCTAGCATGCTTCACGTAGTACAGTTAAGGCAACTTAAGCAATTAGGCAAGTTAAATCAACTAAACATGCTTTCCTAATCTAGCACAGGTTATAATCGCAAGTAGAATAAAGCAAATATGGAAGGAACTCAAATCTCAATATCTTAAGAAAACCGGGTTTCCAATAATTGGCTCAAGTACACACCCGTCACCTTGCGTACAAGGCGCTCAAATCAACAAATAACAAATCCTAAGGGGAAAGGTCCCCCACACAAGGTTAGACAAGCCACTTACCTCGAATCGGCACCAAAATCAACTCGAAATCACACTTTTGCCACGAGTATCCGACTCCAAATGGCGAAAATCTATTCAATTCAATTACATATCGTAAGTAATATTGCAAACAACTGATTCCACTATTAAATTTAAAGTTAGGGCGCAAAAATAGGTAAAATGACCAAAACGCCCCTCCAGCCAACGTCTCGGAATCGAATAATTTTCACATTTTCAGAACCCTCGTACTCTCGCGAGTCTAACCATATAAAAATCTCCCAAATCGGAGGTCAATTGCCCATTCAAAACTCAATAATTAGGTCTATGAAGTTTCTTCCAATTTTCGATCCTAAATTCGAATTCCAATGGTGTATTTAACTATAAAATGATGAAATATAACAAGAAGGGACCAAAGAAACGTTACCCAGTGATCTTCACTTCAAATCCCACTCGAAATCGCCTTAAACCAAGCTCTCAATTGATTTTTGCAACTTATGAACTCAAACCCTCGACATCTCTATTTCTGACCAGGGGTTTCCGCTTCTGCGGACAAGGGACCGCTTCTACGGACCACGAGCCGCTTCTGCGGTTCTTCATTAAAGTCAAGATTTCCGCTTCTGCGGCCCCTTCACCGCACCTGCGGTTGCCGCTTATGCGGATTCATTACCGCTTCTGGGGTTTCAAACAAAATCCCAAGGACCGCATCTGCGACTACCATCTCGCAGGTGCGTAACCGCTTCTGCGGTTAAACTTCCGCACCTGCGGAAACTGAAGAAGCACTCGAATTTCGTTCCTGTGATGGTCCAGCCGCTTCTGCGGCTCCGCTTCTGCGCTTCCCAAGCCGCAGAAGTGGAAATACCAGATGACAGAACCTTCAGCAATTCATTCAACTTCAAAATTTTCCGTCAACCATCCGAAATCATCCCGAAGCCCCCGGGACCTCAACCAAAAGCACCAATACCACCTAATACCTTATTCGAACTTGTACCAATCCTTAAAACACCTAAAACAACGCAGGAAACCCGAATTAATCAAAGATCCAAGTCTAAGAACCTCAAATTCCAACCAAACACGCTTTCGATCAAAAACCTATCCAAACCTTGTCTGAATGACCTGAAATTTTGCACACACGTCCCAAATGACATGACGGAACTACTGTAACTTCCGGAATTCCAATCCAACCCTCGGATCAAAAACTCACTATCGGACCGGAAACTTCAAAAATACAAACTACGGCATTTCAAGCCTAAATGTTCTACGGACTTCAAAAATACATTTCAAACACGCTCCCAACCCCGAAATTACCTAACGAAGCTAACGGAACCATCGGATTTCCATTCCGAGGTCGTCTTCACACTGTTCCGATTACGGACCATTTTTCAACTCTTAAGCTCTCATTTAGGGACTAAGTGTCCCAAAACACTCCGAATCCAAACACCGAACATCCCGGCAAACCAAAATAGCAGAAATGAAACTTAGGGGAAGCAGTTAATGGGGGATCGGGGCGTAAATTCCAAAAATGACCGGCCGGGTCGTTACAAGTTGTAGGGCGGACATCTACACAATCGGAGCCTTATGACATTGACATGAAGCTCACCAAGTTCTTGGACAACCAGAAGGTGATTATGGATACACCGGTACAGCATGTTGCAGTGATTTCATGGTTGACCAAGCAGGTGAAGAAGATGAGAAAGACCCAGGCCAACAAGAAGTCGTTGACTCACACCGGGCTGAGATGACTAGGATAGCTGAGGCAGGCTTACCATTTGACATGCTATTGGACCCCACCCAACCTCACCCAGATCAGCCTTCTCATGAGGATCCCGCTGCTCAGAATGAGGAGCCTTGCCTTTCATCCAGGAAGCACCCGTAGAGGATGATGACACTATTCAATTAGCTAAGCCATCTCGGATTGATGCTGTTGGTGACACTATGATGACTGAGGACCCTTAGGGAGTTTCTTCGCCCGTCTCTGCTCTTTGATTTTATTTTGCTAAGCATTGGGAACAATGATTCTTTTTATTTGGGGGTGGAGAATTCTTTATTTGATGATTGATACATATGATGCCACTGATGTAATAATTGGATGATTTTATTCTTTTTATCTTTAGTAGTTTGTTACATTTAGTAGTAATCTTTAATTTTGATTGTTTTGATAGTACAAATTTTATGTTTTTCCTTCTTTTGTTGATAATAAGCCTTTGATTTTCTTAATGCCACGGTTCTTTCCAAAGGTGATTTCTTGTGTGAACCAGGTGACTCTTCCCGAGGATGGATAGTGTGACAACTTTTTTAAGTGAATGAGCCTGTTTCTTGTTTAGGTAATAGTAGTAGTAAGGAGTAATAAATATAATCCCTAATCAAGTTAGTCTATGAGAACGAGTTACTTATGCTTCATGTGGCACTAATATACTTATCTACATGTTTATGGTTTGAGACAATGTTTTTGAAAGAAATAACTCTAGTGAAAATGACTTTGAGGCTCTTGAGTTGTCTTTGATAATCATTAGATGGTTGAGTCGACCATAGAGATATTTAACTTGACTGTGACTGTTGTGGGTTTTAGACTCTATCCTCTTTTACGGTCTAGTTGCATGAGAGGTGAGATAATATTTCGTTGCTAGTTAATTACTTGAGTGAATAGTCTAGAACTTGCCTCGAATGTGCTTCAATGCTAAATTTTAAGTTTGCTTGGTTTGAAAGATGATTGTAGGCTTTCCTTGGATCGTTTGAGCTTTCTATTGCCACCCTATGATCATTATCCCTAGTCAACCCCTTTGAGCCTTTAGCCTTTCTATGTCGATAACCATGCTACAAGATTTTATCCATTTTGAACATAATCTTCTTGGCACCTGAACCCTCCTAAGCACTTATATATAGTAAAAGCCTAAGTTTGGGAGGGGTGGAGTTGAGAAATCCAAAGAGGTATCAAGGCATTAAAAAGAGAGAAAAGAAATAATCTCCAAGAAAGAGAAAGCAAGAAAAGAAAGTGATGAGAACAAAAAGAAGTCAAAAAAGGGGACAAAAGGGAGATTGATGAAATTGAATAAGGCCAGTACCTCTAGTACAAATATCAAGGGAGAAAAAGAATTAATTGTCAATAAAGAGTGATGGCAAATCTCTCTATCCCCCATGAAAAAGAAATGCCTCTAAGGGTTTGACAAATGTGAGCCAAATAATGAGATGTGGAGTGCTTAAGGAAGGGTGTAACCACTTATATCCCATATAGTATCCTACCCTGATCCAAAAGCCTTCATTCTAACCCGAAAGAAGTCTTATTTCATTTCGAATCGAGTATGCTTACATTAGTGGAGATTTACATGAGGGGCAAGTCTATGGTACTTGAAGTTTTACTTGTGATATTCCTTTGTGAGAGAAGAGTGACCTTTGCTGCTCTAGAAATTGAGTGTTAAAACTTGAAGTGAGCATTGAAAATGGAAGGTAGAAGAGGAAGAGTTTGGAGCCCACCATCGTTTACATGAAAGAACAAGAGTCCTTGATGAATGAAGTCAATTCTTTAGACTCAAATGTCACACTAGAATTACATGCAAGTTGCACATTTTTGAAAATTTTGACACCTTGTTTAGAATGCATGATTACTATGGGTAATTTTTGGTCTCAACCGAGTATAAATGACTTGTAGGTGACTCTTTGAAATGATCATTCACTGAGGGAAGGAGGTAACTAATCTAGTTTCTTGAGGACAAGCAAAGACTTAAGTTTGGGGAAGTTGATAAGTGTGGATTTTAACCAGTTATTAATACTTTTTTGCTTTAGTTTTAGTCCGAAAGTAAAGATTTTTGTCCCCGGATCTAATTAATAGGGGTGAATTGCAGGTGTGTTGGAGAATGTAAGCTCAATGAAGAAATCTAAATCAAAGAGGAGATTTTCCAGTAAGATTAGTCAAGAGTAGAAATGCAAAGAACAGTGCGGTCTGCAAATTCCATCTGCGGCCGCAAAATCAAATGCGGCCCGCAGAAGATGACATGCGACCTCAAAGGAGAGACTGAAGCTTCAGGGATATTTGGCAAAAGTGTGGTCCACAATCCAAAAAATGTGGTCGCACTTGAGGTTCGCACTAATAAGCCTGAAAGATCATAGAAGATGCAACTAAACAAGTCTGAAGCCTTCTCAAAGTGCGGTCCACAACAATTTAGTGTGGCTGCAGAAGCTGATGTGCAGCCGCAGAAGCTTATGTGCAGCCGAAGAAATGCTTCAACTGAAAGCACTTGCAAGAGTAACCTATCAAAGTGCGCACAAATGATAATGTGCGGCCGTAGAGACCTCCAAAGGTTATTTTTGTCAGAAATTTCGGAGCACTATAAATAGATGTGAAACACCTTTTAGGGCATCTTTTTTACTATAGCAGCAGCTGGTAGTAAAGTTTATCCACTTTAGGAAACCTTGAGCTACAATTAGAGAAGATCAATTAATTTTCCACTTTAATTTTAGTTTTAGGTCTTCAATTACTTCTTCGATTCATTTTTCTATGTCAATTTCTATGAGTAGCTAGATTTAATCAAGGGTTGTGATCCAATCCTAGTGTGTAAAACTTATGGGTGTTTAATATTAATGCTTGCTATTGATTGGGTTGATGTTATTTAGCCTTGTTTACGTTTATAGTTAGAATTAATAGTTGCAAACATTGATTCATGCCTATTTGACTTTGTTCTTACTTGAGAAAGACTTAGTCTATAACTTGGCCAACAAGAAATTAATCTAGTTGAAGTTTTGATTAGTTTGATTAAAGGATTTTAACTAGAGGTAGGGATAATCCAACTTGTACTAACATTCAATTATTTTAATTGCTACCCGTTTGGTCTTGAGAAAGCCAATTTGGGCATAATAACTCTTTGACCGAGAGGTATTGAGTGGGTACTTGTGCGTTAAGAGTCATAACGAATCCTGATCTACCAAGCAAGCATAGATTTACTCTATCCATTAGGTTTACACCTAGGTTAAGGTTGCAACCCTAAGCCTTTCTCTATTTGATAAAAGCATCAAAAACATTTCAACCATTACTTGCACATTAGTTAGTTAAATTTTCAAGTAGTTAATTTAGGTTATTGTTACCCACTTTTGTTTCGAAGCTAAATCTAGTTATTTCGAATTTCTTTCTTGAGTATTTATCTCAACACCCATTTTAAACTCCCTGTGGATTCGATCCCGACTTGCGTTGGGTTTTATCATTGTAACGACTGTTTCATATTTCTCAATTGTGTGTGAATTGGACGTGATCAGGACACTACCAAACATATAAGTTCAAAAGCACATACTCACACAACCAAAACCACCGAGCCCAAGACGCGGTCAGAACCTGGCCTCAAGTCTTCCAGACTGACCTATCTCCACAACACCGAGACACATCTCGCACCTCATCCATGAAATCAGAAGTCGTCGATGCCCAACTGATACCGAATGCTCAACATAACATACGAGTGGATGTAAGGGAATCAAAGAGATACGATTCAAGCTGAATCAATGCTCCACGATAAGAAAAAAAATATGGGAAGTTTTTCCTAGATGGCTTGTAGCCTCTCGAAGATAGATATAGACGTCATCATATCGATCCGAAAGACTTTACTAGACACTTCCTCATGACTCGTAGAACCTATGAACCTAGAGCTCTGATACCAATTTGTCATGACCCAAAATCCACCTAGTCGTGATGACACCTAATATAACCCGCTAGGTAAGCCAAATAACAGTCAACACAATCCTAATAAAATTAACATGAAATCAATAGGTGAGACAACTGAATTTCTATACAATAACTCAAGGATTGGTAGTACAAGTCATAAGCAACTAAGCCTTAGATTTACAAAGGTGGTAGGAAAATAAATACAACGTCTGTTTTGAATATACCTAAACAGATTGCAAAAAATTCAAACTCGGTCAACTCTTCCAACGTAAAGCTTCTAAAATGAGAATTATTCTTCCAAACAAAATTCCGATCCACTCGGAAACCAAAACTGACAACACATGCAGGTAATAATGCATAATATGAAGTTACTCAAAACTTCAAACCACCGAACGGAATGCAAATCCTCAAAATAACCAGTCGGGTCGTCACATTGCTAATGATTCTACTAAAATGAAATTTGAAAAAGATAATAAAACTATTCGAGGGCATCTTCTTAACCATATGACTAACAGTTTGTTTGATATATTTATAAATTATAAATCTGCTAAAGTCATATAGGATAGTTTGGAGAAAAAATATGGTGCTGATGATGCGGGAAAAAGAAGCATGCGGTTGGCAAGTGGATCAAGTTCCAAATAGTTGATGATAAGCCAATCATGGATCAGGTTCATGAATTTGAGAACTTGACTGCTGATGTTCTGAACGAAGGCATGGAGATGTATGAGATTCTTCAGGATAATATTTTGCTTGAGAAGTTTCCACCATCTTAGAGTGATTACAGGAACCAACTGAAGCATAAGAAGAAGAATTTAACTCTCCAAGAACTGATCAGTCATATGCGGACTGAGGAAGCAACTTGTTCAAAGATAAGGAGGCAGAACATCTTAAGGATAATATAAATCTCTCTCTCTTAATTCTTCTGAAGCTAACTTTTTGTTATCTTCTAGTACTAATGTGAAAGACAGGTTTAAAGGCAAACAAAATAAAGGCCAAAAGAAAGAAAATGTGAAGAAGCAGAATTACTTCAATAATCCGGAGGTCCAAATTCAAAAGTTGAAAAGACTTTGTTAAGTCTTCGGCAAAATTGGTCACAAGGCTTTCCAGAGCAAACAGAGACAGGGGTAAAGCTCAAAGCATAGAGGAAAAGCTTCATTCCAAGATAACCTTACTGAGGGTGGTGATGTCATTGTTTTCGTAGTCGTTGAGTCAAGCATGGTGGCTAACAAGACTGACTGGATAGTGGACATAGGCGCTTCAAGGCACCTTTGTGCCAACAAGGAGTTGTTTCACGACTTTGAGGAATATGTTAATGGGGAGTGTGTCTACATGAGTGATTACACTACGGCTGGAGTTATGGGTAAAATAAAAATATCCTAAAGTTAACTTCTAAAAGAACCTTAGCCTTCAACAATATTCTGTATGTACCCATCATTCGAAGAAACTTAGTTTCTAGTGCATTTCTCAACAAAGCAGGTCATAAACTTATTCTTTGAAGCTGATAAATTGTTATTTCTAATGGGGGAGACTTTGTTGTGAAGGGTTATCTCAGTGGAGGTTTATTTGTACTGAATATTGTTCAAGAGATTACTAATAATGCTAGTACTTCCAGCTCTGCTTATATTGCTGAGTTTATTGATTTTTGGCATGGTAGACAAAGTCACGATAATATTACTTCTATTTAAAGACTTATAAAAATAGAATTAATTCCTGTATTTAATGTTGATAATTTTTCTAAGTGTATTTTTGTAGAAGCAAAACATACCAAAAAGCCTTTTAAGAATGTAACTAATAGAAAAGACTGAATTGCTTGAACTAGTGCATTCAGACTTTGCTGATTTCAAGAACAATGTTAGTAAGGGTGGAAAGAAATACTACATTACTTTTGTAGATGACTCTTCGAGATACACTGAGGTATATCTTCTCAAGTCAAAAGATGAGAGTGAAAGCATATTTTTGAAATACAAAGCAAAAGTAGAAAATCAATTAGACAAAAATATCAAGAGACTTAGGTCTGACAGGGGTGGTGGGTATAGTACTAATACTCAGAAGCCTTTTGTGAGAAAAATGGCATTATACACGAGGTTAGATCTCCCTATACTCCCCAACAAAATGGGATAGCTGAACGGAAGAATCGAACCCTTTAAAATGATGAATTCCATGCTTTTGAGTTCGGGTTTATTTGACAACATGTGGAGGGAAGCTGTCTTATATGCATGTTATGTTCTTACTAAAATCTCTCATCAAAAGTTAGATAAAACTCCATATGAGTTATGAAAAGGGTTACCCCTAACTTGAAAATTCTGAAAGTGTGGGGTTGTTTGGTTATGGTTGGTCTACCTGATTTTAAACAGTAACTGTTGGACCCAAGATTTCTTATGCCATTTTTATTGAAAAAGGGCCAAATATACCTCTATACTATCAGAAAATATTTAAATGTATCCCTTATAATACTTTGAGTCCAAATATATCCCTATCGTTATACTATTGGTTAAAATATACCCATTTTCCAATAAGTTTGTCCAAAGTGGACATCTAATCCTCCGTGGCACTGACATTTGATGAGGTGGATGCCACATGGCTTGCCGCCTCAGTGCCCCTAAGTCATTTTACCCCTCCTTCTATTTTTTTTTCACCACTAAATTTTCTTCCCTCCACCACTATTGCCACTATTACCGCTACCATGAAAAATATTATATTTCAAATTTATTCTTTTATATATGGATTAGGGATGCTGAGGTGGCATGCCATGTGGCATCCACCTCATCAAATATCAGTGCCACATAGAATTGGATGTCCACCTTGGACAAACTTAACAGAAAAGGGATATAATTAAGCCAATAGTATTACGGCAGGGATATATTTAGATCAAAAGTATAACGAAAGGTATATTTAAATATTTTTTCATGCCAATGGTTATGCTTAGAAAAGTGATGCATATAGATTTATGTCTTTGAATGATAATTCTACTTGTGAATCTGTAGATGCAAAAAATTATGAGCGTGTTTTTCCATTAAAAAATGACGTGCTTAGTGATGCGCCTAATAATGCTTCTACATCTAAGTATGTTTATTCTTATATTGTGCCTTCTTTTAATATTACTGCTAATAAGTATGAAAATGAACCTAGTAGGAGTAAGAGACGTAGAATTAGATCTTGATTTGATCCTGACTTTATCACTACTTTATTGATTGAAAATCATGATCTTGATGTTTTGAATGATGAATTAATATCTATTTATTTAATAGAAGAAGACCCTAAGACTTATGATGAAGCATGATATCAATAGTTGCTAATTTTTGGAAAGAGGCCATTAAAAAGTGAATTAGACTCTATAATTTCTAATCACACTTGGGACTTGTCTGATTTGCCTAAAGGTTGTAAACCTACAAGTAGCAAGTGGAATTTAAGAACAAATTTGAGACCAGATGGTACCATTGAGAAATATAAGGATAGACTTGCTATTAGGGATTTTAACCAAAAGAAAGACATTGATTACTTTGACACTTATTCTCCTGTGACTAAGATAGCGACCATGAGAACCCTTGTTGCTTTAGCCGCTATTCATAATTTAATGATATATAAAATGGATGTTAAAATGACCTTTCTAAATGGTGATTTAGAGGAAGAGATCTATATGACTCAACCTGAGGGGTCTGTGATCCAACGACAGGAGAATAAAAGTATGCAAATTGAGAAAGTCTCTGTATGGTCTAAAGCAGGAACCTAAGCAATGGTAAGAAAAGTTTAATGGCACATTAGTGAATAATGATTTTGTTGTTAATGCATCCTATACCTGTGTTTATTCCAAGATGATAGCATCAGATTGTGTGATTATATGTCTGTATGTAGATGACATGTTAATCGTTGGCCCTAATATGAATGTTGTTAATGAGACTAAGAACTTTTTGTCTTCTAAATTTAAAACGAAAGATATTGGAGAAGCATATGTGATTTTATGGATTAAAATCACAAGAGCTTCTAATGGTTTTTCATTGTCTCAATCTCATTATATTGAGAAAATATTGAAAAGGTTTAATTATTTTGATGTAGCTCCCATAAGAACTCCTTATGATCCTAGAATACATTGGGAGGAATCGGTTCCCTTCCGTTCGCGTTATTGGAGGCGCCTGACGATGCTTGTTTTAACTTCGTCATCACCTGATCCTGCCTTGTGGGGTGTTTTATGATTTCTTTCTGTTGTTCTCTCAGGATTTTAACCGTTTCCTCGACATGTTCCTCCTCTTCATCATATGGAGTAGGTTCCTGCATATGCCGAGGACACTGGCCCTCTCGAACTGGGTTCGTCTCATCCCCTTCATTGCAAGTCTCGTTGATTGAGTCATCATGTTGGGACAATTCCTCGTGCCCCTCAACGTTGTGTGTGATGTTGACATCATTAGCTGCCATATTTTTTTTCACTAAGGAAAGAATCAAAACAAGTTAGTTATAAATGTATGGATCAAAGCAATCACGCAACTGTCTAATCCCCATAGTGGGCGCTAAATTATTTACCCACAAAATAGTACACAATTAAATTTGTTAAGTGGTTTATAGACAAGAGAATTAATTTGATCCAAAAATGATAAAGAGATAAGATTAAAATTGAGATTTAGCGATTGAAATTGAAGAAGATAAAAAGCCTGGCTCCAAACTCAGCGTCTTCGAGAGCACAAACGGAAATAACGACAAAGTGAAAGAAAGTTGTTAATTTCAGAGCGAAATAGTAAAATATAGCCTTTGCTGTATAGAATATTCGTGTCTTTATAATGGCTACTGAGCCTGCTATTTATAGCTTTACCTAGGGAAACAAGATCATAGGATCAAGCTTCTCTGAATGATAATAAAAGAGTCATTAATGAACGCGTAAGGCAGGCCATGAAAGCAAATATTCTCTGTATGGTCGCTCATTTAATGTTAGTGAACATTCCCTCATTGAATGCTATCCGATGACAAACCCTTGACCTTCTCCCGTCGGCTACGCTCCCTTCGGGATTTACCCGATATCGATTACATTCGTTGTATCTAGTATTGGTTGTTTCCTGACTTACCCTATGCCTATCTTCGATTCCACGTGTCATGTTACCATTCGCCCATCCGTTAAAAACCAATTTTACCCTACAGACCCCCACTTTGTATCTGCGAAGCACCAACACCAGCTATCCTCCCCAACATTAAAATGGACATAACTCCGTGATACAATGTCCAAATTCGACGATTCTTTTTGCTATAGTTCCGTAATTACGATACGGATCTAACGCTTCAACAAAATAGGATTTAGAGCTCATTTTCTTAGTGTGATCCCATTTATGCTTGAAGAAACAACGTCGAAACATCAAATATGAACGCAATACAACTCAAACCTATTTGAAACTCATCCGAGCCCCTCGAGACCCGTCCGAACATACCAATAAGTTACAAAACGTAACACGAACTTGCTTGATGCCTCAAAACCCACATAAAAATATCAAAACCATGAATCGCACCTCAAATCAAGGCTAATGAACTATTTCAAGTTTTCAAATTCCAAATTTACGTGGAACACGTTTAAACAACTCGGAATTACCTCAAATTTTGTGCACAAGTTCCAAATGAGATAACAAAACTCTTCCAACTCCCGGAACAACAATCCAAACCCGATAATATTGAAGTCAACTCCTATTCAAACCTATGAACTTTTCAAACCTTCAAATTGCTAACCTTCGCCAATTAGAGCCAAAACTTTCTAGAAATATCAAAATGCAAATCTGGGCATATGTCCAAGTACAAAATGACCATCCGGGCCTAATGAAAACATCAAAATTCTAATCCGAGATCAAATACATAAAAGTCAAACTTGGTTAACTCTTCTAATTTAAAGCTTCTAAAATGTGAATCATTCTTCCAAATCAATACGAACCACTCAAAAACCAAAACCGATCATACACGCAAGTCATAATACATCATGTGAAGCTATTCAAGACTTCAAACAACCTAATGGAATGCAAATGCTCAAAATGACTGGTCGGGTCGTTACATTCTCCTCCACATAAACATATGTTCGTCCTTGAACATGCTAGGAGTCGTTAAAGCCATCAAACCACTGCATAACTCACCATACACATACCCTTGGGTGATCCCACATCACCCCAATCTATATAAGCCAAACATCATAACCTAACTAAAGATCCCTACTTCAACCTTAGTCCATAAACCTTAGAACCCAATCTCCAACATCCGGAATTCATTATAAAACCCGATTCTCGCATCAATACACTGAATAAGTCTGAACAAGTTGTATCAAGTCATAACTATAACCCAAGATGCAATCACATAATATACCTCATAACTCAGGGATGTAATAACGCATAGTCCACGGCTCAACAATAATGTATGCAAGAGTCTCAACAACAACACAAAGAAATGGGAGATGATACTCAACAATGAAAGATATTTCCATGAAATCGCAACTTCAACTCAAATGCATAACATAAACTCAACAATAAAAGAGATAGAATGTAATAACAACTACGACTAAATGCATGGGAATAACTCAACAATGAAAGAGATAACATGTAATAACAACTACGACTAGATGCATGAGAATAACTCAACAATGAAAGAGATAACATGTAATAACAACTACAATTAGATCCATATAAGTAACCTAAGAGTCAAAACCGACTAATTTCCATATATAAGCCTGTGTACATACTCATCACCTCATGTACATGTCTTCCACATAATTCAAATACTGCAATTAAGCTCAATCCTACGGGGTAGTTCCCCCACACAAAGTTAGGCAAGATACTTACCTCAACTAGGCCAAATCAACACTCAAAAATAGCTTTTCTTTTAAAATTCGCCTCCGCACGGCTCAAATGTAACCAAAATTGATTAATACCAATTTCGATTAATAAAGCTAAGATTTTTACACAATTTCTCAAAAGTCAAACAAAAGTTAATCCCGGCCTGCCGGGTCAAAACCCGAGTCCAATAGTACATCTTGACTACCCATAACCCCACGAGTCTATATATGTATTTTATTTTCAAATCCGAGTCCAATTCGACTTTCAAATCTCAGAGAAAAAAAATCAAAACATAGACAAAATTTTCCAAAATTTCTCTTCAAATTTTATGGATTAGAGGTTAAATTTCTCAAATAATCATGTAATATAATTGAAAATTGATCAAAATCACTTACTCAATAGTTGTAGGTGAAAATCCCTCCTCAAAATCGCTTCCTAACGAGTCTAGGGTTCTAAAATATGAAAATGCAATAGTCATTAAATGGTTGAGATGAAAACTCTGCAACATTATCAAGGTGAATAAACTTGATCAGGTATCAAGAAACTGTGCCCATAATCGAATTATTTGTGCCAATAATTTCGTAAACATGAGGTTACGAGATGACAATAGGCACACATGATACCATCTAGAAGAAGCATATATTAGAATCTTAAAATATCTAAACGACCTACTCGGTAGGTGAATAGGTCCATAAGTATTCCCATGTATACATTCCAAAAGTACATAGGGCTTAATCTCAACATTTGTTGGTGATGGTCTAATAGTTAGCTTGTTTTGATAACAAGCAGTACAAGAAACTTTAGTATTTAAAAGAATCTTCAAGTTCTTACTAGATGCCCATTTGATTTTTCTATAACTCGTCTCATCATTATATATCTAGAATATCTCAATCGGTCATGGCAAAGTACAAAACTATTGGAATATGTAAACTTTTGATTTACAATAGATACCTCAATTACCTAATCTTTGTCCAATATAAGCCAAAAGACAAAGCATGAACTTTTCTATAATATATTTCTAGTCAGGATATTCTTGATGATACCAAGGTATTCAAGATTCATCTCATCCATTATTTCAATATGATATATTTCGACGGATATTGTTAAAGCTCAATAAGTTCCTTTGGCTTTAGAAGAGAACATGACATTGTTTAAAATGAGTTTTGTTCCCTTGGGCAAAATTATGGTAGCTCTTCTGGAGCCTTCTATCAAATAAATACTATAAAAGATTATAGTAACATTTGCCTTACTCATAAGTAAATGAGAAAAATATTTTTTCTCTTTAAATGTCGTATGTGTTGTAGCAAAATAATTCAAATAAATATCTTCATAATTGGATTTTAATGTAAACTACTCTGAGATATTTTCGTATCTTCAAAATGCAATGACACACCCAAATAAAGGTAACAATAAATATTACTACTATTGATTGAATAATAGAGGAAAATGACATAACTTTTAATTTTTCAACCTACAAACACATAGTAAAGATTAATAGACATAGGTAATTATACGAGTAATCTAGAAAGTGACGATTCTATAGGCATATTTTCGTATTCATCTCTACTTTATGTTTTGGTCTAATTAAGATACAAAAAATAATTATTTTCACTCCAATCCAGAAACGTGAGAGGGTAACAAAATTTAGTCAACAAAAAAACAATCGAACTCAAACCATCAATGAGATATTTTATTTAATAAAAACGAGAATAGACTAGAACTTAATTTATAAGAACTACACTGATATGACTAAACTAATTAGTATTAACTGATAGGCTAATACTATGATTGTTTAACCAAAAAACTGAATATTTGGTTAAAGCTAGAAATTAAGAGAGAAATCGGGTTACTGATAATCAAGAAATATGAAATTTTGAGAACAACAATAAAGTAATGAATAAGTGTATATTTTAGTATAATCTCAATGATATTCCGTGTCCTACAGATGTTGAGACCTTCCCCTTTTATAGTTAATTCTAGGAGAAAGTGTAATGCATTTGTCTTAATGAGGCAATTATGAACAATAAATGATATTAAAAGAAACGTTACTCAATCATTCCTATTAAATATAAATTCTCTCAACGTATTTGGTATTTAATGCTGAATTTGGACTCCTTTACGCTATCAGATTCATTTCTTCAATTCCTTCCGATCTTCGAGCTTTAAATGACTCGAACAGGTACGTGTCTCATTTCATTTAAATAATAGCTCGTACCTTTAAGTATGTTCTCTCCCACATCTGTTGTTGCTCGTGCCTTCTAACTGATTACCACGCTTTGACTATTTGACCGGTCCACGTGTCATGACACGCCATCTTATATAAATTCAGTTTTTCCCAATACAGATAGTCCCCCCACTTTCCATTTATTTATCAATTAAATATTTGGAAAGTGGATCTTCATTAAAAAGTGAATTTTTGCCATAATTAATGCTATGACAATACTAACGCTTCAGTTGTCTTTTCTATTTAATGCATTGCATACGTGTCACCTTTCAAGGCTTCTTCAACTCCACTATTCACGAAGTGATAGTTGCCTTTATTATAGACTTTCTATCATTACACTTCTTAGTCTTTGACTGTTGCTTTTATATATAAACTTAACCCTTCTTCCACTAATTTTTACCAAATATTTCACTATTTACTCCTATTCACTTCTTCCTCTGTTCACATCTTTCTACCATGTCATCTTCGAATCCCAACCCTAGGAGAGTCCCAATTCTTGACAGTTTCCCCAATGCCCCTGTGAGACACAGAAGAGGTAGAGGAGGTAGGCTTCGTGGCCTAGGATCCATTCGTGGTGGTACCTCTGGTTCCATCACTCCTTCTTCTAGCTCTGGCACTATTTCTAGAGGTTCTTTCACTAATAGATCCTCTTCTAAAGGCAAAGAATCTTCTGAGTCTATTCAAGAACCATTGGTCGAAGAAATAGTGCCAATCGACTTATCTTTCGATCATGATAAAGAATCCCTTCGTGACCAAGTAATTAAGTTAGAGAGAGCTGACACCTATCCTTCTTTAATTACTGAACCCTTGATTCCACTGTTCGAAAAGATTGTCGTTGGAGGGATGACTTTCATATAGTTATTCCTAACCCAAACCAGAGAATATCTTCTTATAGGATTGGTTTTTCCTCTGTTTATACTTATCCCTTTACTTTGGGATTTATTCCTGCTATAGACTCAGTCATACTCGATTTCTGTCGTTTCTTCAAAATTTGTTTGGCTCAAGTTGGCCCTCTCGTATGGAGAGCAGTAGCTTGTTTAAGGTATGTATCAGTAAAGGCTGATGTTGACTTTACCTTCTCCCATCTAATTCATCTTTACCACCCCAAGCTGTTCCGCAATGGTGTTTTTACCCTAACTGCAAGAAGTAAAAGGGTTTTGGTAAGCCCTGAAGATGATAAAGATCGAGGCTGGTACACCCGTTACGTTGCGGTACCCACAATTGGTTTGGTGGGTGAATCAAATATTCCCTTTCCTGAGAAATGGAACCTTGCACGTAAGCATTTCTTCCTTACCGTATCTGTTTTTTTTTTATTTCAACTCCTTTTATAATTTCATTTTTGCTTTTTTGTAGCAACCATGGGAGATGTGGAACCCGTTCCTAATTTCCGTGGTTGGGTAGATGCTATTTTGAAAGCCGTGCCTATGGAGGCACGAACCTGGAAATCTATTTCCAACAAACATGGTTGGAAAGTAAAAACTCATGGTATGCGTCCCTTATTATTTCCCGTATGTTAAATTCTTTCCCCTCTTTTAACTTTTTATCCTTCTTTTTGTCAGGATTTGCTATTCGAGGAATGTCAGCTGAAGTAGCTATTGCCCTTCGAGCCTCTTTTGGTACTCCTCTTTCTTTGGAGAGAGCACAAGCTACACTGTCAAAGAGGAAAGTTGTTGAAGAGGATTCTGAGGATGATGGAGATGAAGACACCTCTTTGATAGCTAGACCTAGAGCCAGGAGACGCATCATTTCCGAAGATGAAGCTGAAATTTCTCCTGCCCGTGCCTCCTCTCTTACCGAACCTGTTACTGTTGTTTCTGATGATGAAACCATTCCTAGGAACACCAATGAATCCAATCAACGTCTCTTTGCTGACGGTTTCGAAAGTGGTGAACTAGGTCCGGTTTTAGATGAAGTTCCTCTTTCCTCTTCCATTCCTATTCCTTCTATTCCTCCTTTGGTTTCAAGTGCTTCTTTGCCCATTTTATCTGTTCCTGCTTCTTTGCCAATTTCTGCTCCCTTACCTGCTTCGACTCCTTCTTCGACTCCTGTTATTTTTACCTCTTCTACCATTCCTCCTTCTATAGCTCCCCCTTCCTCTGTTCAGCATGCAGAGGAGGGTTCCAGTAGAGGAAGTTTGGCTATGAGGAGTGTAACACTTGAGGTTCCTGCTAATAACAGTCTTTTAAGGAAGTCTGGTGGAGCAGATGTCTGGCTTGAGCCTTTAATTGGAGACAATGAGAAGAAGAAGATGGACAGTCACAGTTGCTTAACTTTGATGAATGACATAGTTCATTCTACGTTAAAGGTATTCTTCCTTTACTTTCTAATAAGTTTTTTTTATCTCTAGATTCTTAAGTTTTTTTTTTATCTCTAGATTCTTATTTTCATGAGTTGTCTTTGTAGGCCAACCTCATTGGCACGGAATTGATGGGAAGAGTTTCCCTTTTAGAAAAGAAGGCCTGTGAGTCTGATAAGACTATTCTCGAGGCTGAGAGGGTAGCTAAGGAAGCCCAGCTGGAAGCAACTAATTGGAAGGAACAGTTTCAAAATGCTCAAGAAACGATAAAAGAATTGCAAGAAAGCAACCGTAACCTGGAGCAGCAAAAGCAGACTCTGACTTCTGAATTAGCGGGAGCCAAGGCTTCTTCTAGTAAAGCCGAGAAGGATAAGGAGCGCCTTGAGTGTTCCTTTTCAGAGCAGTTATCAAAGTCAAGTGAAGAAATCAGAGAACTTAAGGCACTCTTGAACAAGAAAGAAGAGTATGCAGGAGAGTTAGTACAAAACTTGACTCAAGCTCAAGCTGATTTGAAAATCTCCTCTGATAAGGTTCATGCCTTAGAGAGTTCTCATGCCTCCCTTGAAGCTACCCTTGATTCCACTTTAGTTGAAAATCAAGTGTTAAAGAATGATCTTGCTATGTGGGAAAGGGATTATGAACTTCTTGAGGAGAAATTTAACATAGAGGTGAGTTGGGCTTTTCTAAACTCTCGTCATGATGCTTTAACTGAGGCTAGTCAAGAAAACTTTGATTTAGAATCGGAATTGGCCAAGGTTTTGAAAACCATTGAGATGACCTAACAACCACTTGACTTTCCTTCTCCGGCAGATGAAGCTCCCGTGGCTGAAGAACCTTTAAATGAAGAAGCTGCTGCTGTGGCAGTTGAAGTTGAAAATGTTGCAATTCCAGCTCCCGAGGGTGAAACTTCTATGAATCAGTTTGAGGAAGCTGAAGCTTCTGTGACTCTTACTCCCCTCGATGAATCTAACACTTCAATCCCAGCTGAAACCGCTCCTGTTGCTGTTTATTCAGAAGTTACCGTTCCTGAAAGTGAAGCTGATATCACAACTTCTGATGTTCCAGCCCCTCAGTGACCAGTTTATGTTTTCAAACTTTATTTTTATTTGCTTTGTTGATTGGTGGGTTTATCCCTTGGTCAGTTTTTAAGGGATTTTTTAGAAAAAGTCCCCAGTTATCATAATGGGGCACTTGTATAAACTTTTTTTTTGTTGACTAAGTTTTTACTTAGTCTTTTTAACTATATCAAGAAGTTTATTAGTACTTCAATATGTTCTATTCTTGCCTTTTTCTTATCTATTTAGGACTTATAGAATAGTTTAGCATTTTTAAACTTTGAAAATGCTTTATGATTCTTCTCATGACTTATTAACATGAGGCTTATAAAAGAGGGCCCTTTTATATATAACGACACTTAATGAAGAAGACGTCTCAACTTCATAATGGTGTTACAATACGATGAAAGAAATAGGAACACACATGTTTTGTTCGGAATAACTTTGACAAGTTTTTGAATATTACATGTATTAAAATACATCTATAACTTTCTCGTAACTGTTTTTCTTGTAACAGATTTTTACAAAATAAATATAATTCAAACAAGGTTTTTCCTTATAACCCGTTTCAGTATATAGTCATGACCCTATCTTCATGTATTAGGAAGGGTTTGAGAGGTGACTCCATTGTTCTCATGAGTTTGAGAGGTGACTCCATTGTTCTCATGAGTTTGAACACTATGATGAATGTTTTGTATCTTCATTTGTTTTGATGGGAAAGAACACAATGATGAATGCTGAGGTTCCGTAACTTCTGCTCGACACTTGTCTCTTTGTGGCTTGATTTTTTCGATTTTCGTTCGGTTTACGTATCTGTTTTCCCGCACGTATCTGTGTACAATATGCAGTCCCCCAAGTGTTTGAGCGGTGAAGTATGAAGCCTCGAGCACTTGTAAGTTTCTCTCAATTTGGTCCTTTTCCTGAAACAGAAAAACATACGGGACTCGGAGATGCGATTAGAGATGAAGACTACCTAACCCGTGTGTATTTCCATCAGAGTAATTGTAACCCTGGGCTGGGAATTTTAGAATATTCCATTTTGCCGTGCAGGTCGTGACTCATCATTTGGCACGGGTAAGGGTTTTTGCCTAGCATCTAAAATCGTTAGTAAAATTTTAACAATTCAAAGAAAAATTTTAACATAGCGATACCTGACCATGGGTACTTTCTCAAAAGTAATATCTCTTTAGGTGGACAGCATTCCAATGTGAGGGTAGAATTTTCCCATCCATTGTCTCTAACTCATATGCTCCTTTTCCCGTAATATCACAAACTCTGAAGGGTCCTTCCCACGTTGGACTTAGCTTTCCTGAATTAGCGGCCTTTGTAGATTGGAACACCTTTTTAAGCACGAAGTCCCCAATTTTAAAAAATCTGAGGCGTGCTTTCCTGTTGTAATACCGTTCAATTACTTGCTTTTGTGCTGCCATCCTTATTAATGCGGCTTCTCTTCTTCCTTCGAGCAAATCAAGGTTCACCCGCATCTCTTCATCATTTGAGTCTTCCGTTGCTTGAGCATATCGTGTGCTCGGTTCTCCTATTTCAACTGGGATTAAGGCCTCCGCACCATAAACCATTAAAAATGGTGTTTCTCCCGTGCTTGTTTTTGTCGTTGTACGATAAGCCCATAATACTCCAGGTAATACCTCAGTCCAATTACCTTTTGAATCTTGTAACCTTTTCTTCAAGTTGTTGATAATGACCTTGTTTGTGGATTCCGCTTGTCCATTACCCACTGGATGGTATGGCGTAGATGTTATCCTTTTAATTTGCCAACTTTGAAAAACTTCTGTGATTTGAGCTCCTATGAATTGTGGACCATTATCACACACGATTTCCTTTGGCACTCCAAAGCGGCATATTATGTTCCTCCAATTGAAGTCTTTAACTTCCTTCTCTCGTACCTGTTTAAATGCTCCTGCTTCTACCCATTTAGTGAAATAATCAGTAAGTACAAGTAGAAACTTCACCTGACCTTTTGCTTGTGGTAATGGACCTACGATATCCATTCCCCATTTCATAAAGGGCCACGGAGCTATGACAGGATGCAGTAGCTCAGCTGGTCTATGCATATTATTCCCGTACCTTTGACATTTATCACATTTAGACACAAAACTATTTGCTTCCTCTTCCATCTTAGGCCAATAATACCCTGCTCGAATCAATGTTTTTACCAGCGACCTTCCTCCCGCATGATTTCCACAATGTCCTTCATGTATTTCCCTCATTACGTATTCTGTTTGGGAAGGTCCAAGACACCTTGCTAATGGTCCACCGAACATCTTTCGATAAAGGTTTCCTTGATATAAACAGTAACGAGCAGCCTTTTTACGGAGCGCGTGTGCCTTCCTTTTGTCATCAGGTACGGTTCCGTACTGCAGAAAAGCAACAATCTCGTTTCTCCAATCCCATGTTAAATTATTAAAATTTACCTCATTCTTATCAGGTTCGAGAATGGAATAAAATAAATGTACAACTGAAGCATTTGCATCTTTTGCCACGTCTGCTGCAGATGCGAGATTGGCTAAAGCATCTGCCTCTACATTTTCATCTCTTGGTATTTGCATAACTTTCCACGTCTGAAACTGCTTTATTAATTCTCGTACTTTTTCTAAGTACTCTTGCA
Organism: Nicotiana attenuata; assembly: GCF_001879085.1. Classification (NCBI taxonomy): domain Eukaryota; kingdom Viridiplantae; phylum Streptophyta; class Magnoliopsida; order Solanales; family Solanaceae; genus Nicotiana; species Nicotiana attenuata. Next base: position 20 of record NW_017674665.1, on the reverse strand, counting down.
TTCGTGCTTCCCAGGCTGCG